>NC_067148.1:56668259-56785759 GCF_903995435.1 Acomys russatus | reverse complement strand
TTTCTGGACATTATGGTTGACAGTGATTTATCATTTCACCAACTCTCAAAATTGTCTTCTGGTCATAATGCTTTGGACAGTGCCTCAGTCTTCTTCCCGGGTGAAGACAGTCATCAATTATTGTGACACAATGATGGCCATTGATTACACGGTTACAACTCTAAGAACAGTCGATTTTAAAAACCAGTGTCTTTTTCTACCCTCATGTTTCAAAACCATTTCCAGCAATGAGTCCCAGCGAGTTACTGTGGCAAGTGAGAGGCCCTGTTTTACAGCTTGCCTCCTGCTTGACACTTAAGCCAGAGCTCACCAAGGGCAAGTATAGGCAACTGTTCATTAAGTGACCACTCGCTGACTTATATTTGGACCTCTTCATGTTAATTCACCTGAAGATTCTTTGAGTCAAAAGATCTTTAACTTGTTAGTCTAATCTAAGTTCCAAAATAATTTCTAGTCATATAAGTGGGCAACTTACCATGACAATTTTCCTTGATCATAACGTCTTTATTTCATTCAGAAAGACCACAAATATATCTAGTTAATGCATTAAATATGAAAGGGCTTGCTGAAGAGACTCAATTTATTAATGATTCAGGAAAACTTCCTAAGACATCTATTTGGATTTCATTTATAATTTATTTTGCAGCTTAGCTTCAGTTCCCACAGGGAAAATATTTATCAAATATTACTCTGTTTTAAATCCCCTCTTTGTGTTTTCTCACAGACGAATATTCTTTGCCCCTGAATACAGTCTAAACTTCCTTAAAGTACTCATTCATCTACTGTGGTTTAATGTGCATTTCCTGATAAGATGACAGTAATGGGCTTTTGGATATAGCAGAATGCAGTGTGCAGCCAAACAAAAGAGTAATTACTAAACATAATGGCTGTCTCTAAATTGAACAAGAAGCACAGAGTCTATCATAAATATTTATTACAGAGTAACCATGGTAATTAATAAGTCCAGTCATCAACATAAGGGGGAAAATGTCACCTTAATATCCAATCATGGTGAGTAAAACCTCACAACTGACCTCCTGGAGAGACACAGTTGGCCAAATGGACAGTCTTAGAACCAAAACCAGCCAGCCAGCCTGAGAGGAGAGTGACCTGAAAAGACGTGACCCTGAGTCTGGCTGCTGACCACCCAGCACTGAAGCAGGGACAATGTTAGGTCTCCGGTCCCAACAGCTTATCTGGGCTGGCGGCTAAAGTCGAAGCATAGAAAACCTTGGCTTGGAATTTAGCTCTTGGAAACCATGTTGCTGTCACTTAAGCTCTCCTCACGAACTGCAGACCAGAGACAAGAGCTTCTTAAAAGAGTGAGGATGCCACTGTGGTAAAACAACGGACAATGCAGAGTTCAGAACCATGTGCACACTCACCACAGAGTGATTTGCTCTGTTGTTGCATTTCTATGACTCCTGGAGCCTTGGCCACTGCATCCAACACGGTCCCTTGTATATTACTATAATACATACCAATGGAGTAACGTTACCAAACTAAACATAAAGCTGAGGGAGTCAGAACAAGAGGTCAAGCCCACATCAATCTGTTGCGCTTCTTGGCACAGTCTGCAGAATTAGATTTCCCACAGAAGATTAGCCAGGGACAGGTTGAGAATGAGCAAAGAGCTTACACATATTCAACAGATAGTCAGAGCCCCAGAGCACATTGACAGGTGCTCCCCTCCTCCCCTCCTCCCCTCCTCCCCTCCTCCCCTCCTCCCCTTCTTCCCTCCTCCCTTCCTCCATTCAGTGGATATCGTATACTGACTTTGCAGGAGAAACATCACAGAAGGGTGAGGTCAACACATCATGAGGAATGTAGGAATTACTGAGAGGAAGAGATAAAAAGACTTCAACTACTTTCTCACCTGCCAAGGATCTTCAGCCTCTGTACTCAAGAGTTTAGGGGAAAGCCTGGCACTCATTTTAATACCCTTCCTCTGGAGGGACACCAAGGAATGGATTTTGAATGAATACTTTTGACCCTTGTGGCTTGTTAGGAAACGGTCGGTTCACAGACCTGTCCTGTATTTCACAGGGCAGGACAAGTATTTACCCTTCTGAAGGAAGGCAGAGAGTAGAAGCTACAGACAAGCGCTGCCAAAACACAGGCAGCAAGAAAGAGGCCAAGCCTGTGTGTGAGATCTCAACGCATTTAAACATATTCCAACACTGGTACATTTTGATTGACTCCATGCTATATAAGGTAGCTACATGCATAAACGTATTTTAATTTAACTCTAAAATCTTAAAGGCCTTCTATTATGCCCAGACCATATAAATAAGAATTATGACTTTAATTTTTCACAAGTACTACATATTCTTCAATCTTTTTTACTTCAATAAGGGTAAACAATTTCCATAAATGAAAAAAAAAATAAGACGGAAAACAAAATGTTGCTTTGCGATGATCAACTAAATGCTCAAAAGACTTTAAAAGCTCAATGCTGAGCTGGTAAATGAGAAGTCTAATAAATTCACTCAAGGAGATAAAGATTTTTAAATTGTATTTTAAGATAATAAATACCTTAATTCAATATATTTACACAATAAGCCAATGAATGATGGAGTGCAGACCAGAATACATCTCTTGTATCAATAAACAATCTTTTAATAAAAATGAAGATCATTTTTGTATGTTATTAAAATTGAAATTCAATAAATTTTAAATGAAAGCTACTAACTAAACATGACAGTTATGAATGTGAAACTGTCGCAGAGCCAATGTAATAAGCAGTATATTTCCATTCTGACTGCCAGGAAGTAAACAGAGATGAGCCAAAAGGAGTCCTTGAATACTACACCTAGAATGAAACTTAAGATACAGTGTTGATAACAAGGTATTATGGAAGACAACAGCTACTTGGCTCCTGAACACACTTGTTATTTTATTTGTCCAAAAAACAAAGAGCCCTGCCATATAGTCTCCTGGTAATCGCCAATAAAGCCTCACACTTGGCTTTGAATTTCACCAAACTCAAGTATCTGCAACTGTATAAAATGAACTATTCAGATTAAAGATAGAGCCAATGGAATAAAAGTTCATTTAAATTGTATCAAAGTGGCATCACACAAATACATTTTAATATAATGCCTATTAAAATCAGTTTACTTTGTTTTATTACTGTGAAAACAAGCTGTGCTTGGGTGGAAAATTGTTTTTAACTGTTATTCCTTACAAGATGTGATGAAGCTGAACTGATAAATGCTTTCTCTTCTCTGTGTAAAAAAGATCAAATGATTTCATCTTAGGAGAATCTCATTGTAAAGGTGTGTGTGTCTTCGATGTGTGTCTTCAACGAGGACAGGACAGAAACCTGCTCATCAACCCCCTGACTCAGCGCTAACTTTTGGCTACAGTGGCCAAAGTGATTTCTGTTTGGTTTTTTTTTTTTAATATAAAAGACAGACAACAAAGACTCATAGAAATTATGACCCTAACTTCAAGAAAAAGCTTGAGAATGCCAACAACAACAAAAAAGGCAAAATCTTTTTCTTTAAAGAAGAACTTACAGAATGCATAAGCAGAGATGTCTTAGAGTCTCTCTCCATGACAGTTATGTCCAGCCAGACATAGCGTATGTCACCTACAAATCCCCACGACATTCAAGGAGGACGGAAAGCAAGTGGAGGTTGGAAGGCAGCACCCTGTATGCCGACGCCTGTGAGCCACACAGCCTCCTGCCTCAGGGAAACTGCTTGTTTTCCTCCTCTACTCGCTGAGGGCAGCCACTGAGGCCAGATCCATGACGGCTTTTCTCCACAGAAAGCTACTCTGCCTTAGAACTAAAACACTGAGGAAGACAAAGGAGATGACAGGAAGAGGGAAGCAGGATAAATATTGGGGTCCACACAGCAAGTGGGGACATACCTTTACTCTGTGGTCATCAGCGTCTATAATGGTAGCGACACGAATTAACCGGGGGTTTCGCTTGTCCACAGCTTCCAGCTTCATGTTTGGCAAAAAGCCATGTGGAGCCCTCTGCAACATCACAGGGCAACAAGTCACTGAGAAGCCAGCAAGCCATGTTCCAGATGCACTGTCCCCGGCATCACAGTGTGTACACACACACATCTTTAACAAAACTGGGATTTAATTTTAAGAGTACATAGGACTTTGGCATATTTCCAAATCAGTGTTATAAAAACCTTATAAAGAGAGAGAAAAGTTTTGACCATTTTGGAAACAGCTATAAAACACAAAGACAGATCCAGGTATGGATTTATCAATGATCACACCAAGGATCAAAAAGGTTCTCCATTTCTGTGCTAGTTTAGAAATCTTTCTGAAATTAATATAAAATAAGATATTGTTTACCATTCTTACAATCCATTTAAACTGTGGCTCAAGAGGCAATGTATTTACTTAGCAACTCACTCAAAAAGATATGCATGATATTTTCTAAATTTAAGCTTTTAAGGTATTCTTTAAAAAAAAAAAAAAAAAAAAAAAAAAAGCTGCTTAAGTTGAACTTTACAACTCTCTTAAAAACCTAACCATGATGTAATTTAAAGCCAGATGCTTGTCTTTCACTATTTTACCTACAACATTAGGCTAATGCCTTAAGATATTTGAGACCAAGAACCCATAATGGTGAAAGTCCAAGCAATAAAGAAAACAGGATGGGAAAGCCCTGGGTCCAGGAAGTCGGTGTACCACCAAAACGTAGAGGTCAAAAGGGAGACCACTCCCTGTTGTTATAGGTCAGCCAAGGGCTTTGCTTCAGAAGCTATTTCACATGAAAAATGTTTGCCCGACTTCATGGGAAACAAAAGTATATTGAATTCCTCAAGTCTAGAAGTAGCAACAGGAAATAAAACTCGGTTAATGTGTGTAAAAAGTCAAGTCATCCTCTTGTATACGGCAGCCTTCCCCACAGCTTTTTTTGGAAGTATATTTTCTTTTGAAGCATTGATATACCTGCTAAACGGACTGTGTCAATATAACTAAATGTGTGAGAGGTTTCCTTTCTTCCCTGAGATCACTGTCCTCCACAAGGAGTGTAATTGTTGAGCATTGTAGATGTCAAATATACATATTTTGGCTGAATCCAAGCTAACCCATGACAGAGCCTAGAAATGCCTTTGTAGCTAAATATTTCCATCCTTTTATTTCCTTGAATCTTTCCTCTGAGAAACTCAAATGCAGATTTGGCACAAGGTACATAGAAAAGGAAAGTTCTGGGCATTAGGGACCTCCGTTTGCTGAAGCTCTGAAGCCTTGAAACTCTTGTAACATCAGGACTCACAGGCCCCTTCCTTCCCGTGGGCTCTACATCCAGTCATTAAATAAAACAGCTTTGTGTTTCAAATCTGGTCTAATCCCCAGAAAACATTCAGTAAATACAATTATGTAAGTAAGGGAGGATACCTAATGTATTAAGTTCTGATTAAAGATAAGCCTTTAATTCCAGAATTTGCAAGTCAAAGATATGTGGAGATCTGTAAGCTCAAGGCCAGCCTGCCCTACATAGAGAGTTCCAGACAGTGAGGGATACATAGAAGGGCTCCATCTCCAAAAACCAAAAGAAAAAAAGAAAAAGGGGGAAAAAAAGGTAAATTGAGTCTGGAGGAGACAATTAGAATTTGGAAGGGAACAGTATCTTTAAACCACTGGCTTAGTATGCAAATGTTTCTAACTGTATCACTTCAGCATGTAAAATATTTTATATATTAACGGCTACCTAGTTCATCTCCGCATAAACAGACATGCGTAAATATAAATCATAAACATCTGTATTCCCACAATTGCCAGACAAGCACTGCCCTCAAGTAGATAAGTCTATGCTCTTAAGATCCCATCCACTATTCCACCTCTCTGATTATGTTACTACCATTGCCCAAATAGTCCCTGAGAAAAGGACGCGGAAAGTCCAGAGTTCTCAACTCAGGGGTCCCAGAGAAATGGGGCTTCAAGCCCTCCACCCGCAGTGGCTGATGGGAAGCTTCCAGTTAGTGCCTCTGGGGTCCTACTCGGTCACTCCCGACAAGGAGTTGTCCTCCACGTTGGAATTTAGGAGCAACACGAAGTACCAACTTTGTATCACTTAACTACAAGCGAAGCAAGTTGGTTCTGAGGCTGTCACCTGGGTTCGGGGCACCAGGATCCTGTGAACCAGCGGCTGCTGCGGGCGGCAAGGCTCACTGTGACCTGGGTGGGAGATAGCTCGCACCACCGGAACTCACCGTGTTAAAGGCTTCGGCAGGGACCGCCTTGGCTTGAGTAGCTCGCAGGTAGTCTGTCCAGGAAAAGTCCTCTGCATCAGGATGACCTGAGCAAACACGCACACGCACGTCAGAGCTCTGTCACAGCGCTGTTACCTGAAGGCTCGCTGTCACATCATCATACCACCTGGCTCCACTCAGGCTTTGCTCACCTGAGAGGACTAAAGCAAGCACGCGCAAGCGCTGAAGCAACTACTTCATTCACCCACTCATCACGGCCAGGTGGGTTTGCAGGCGCCTGGTGGGCCCAAGTGGAAGCTGGGGCTCTGACTCCTCAGAATGCAGACAAAAGCTAGAACCAGCCACACTGTCTGACCTTGTGCCGTGAACCTAGAGAAAGATCCTAAGGATGACCCCAGTCCCTCCAATAATACAATGCCTAGCTATGCGCTACTCTTCTTTTTTTTTTAATCTTTTTTTTTATTAATTTATTCATATTACATCTCGATTGTTAGCCCTTCCTCTGTTTCCTCCCATTCTTCCCTCCCTCCCATTTCTCCCCTTCTCCCCTCCCCTATGTCCGTGACCCAGGGAGACCTCCTCCCCCTATATATGCTCTCAGAATATCAAGTCTCTTCTTGGTAACTAGCTATCCTTCCTCTGAGTGGCACCAGCAAAGGAGAATATAGGCAGTAAGTGCTACTCTTCTTACCAAACTGTAACAACCTCATTCCAAAACAGCTGTGCTTATCACTGCACTTATTTTGTTTGCTTTGGGTTTCTGAGACCAGCTCACACTGCATGAACCTAGGGATCATCCGTCTCCACTTCCTGAAGGCTGGGACTATTGGAACAGGGCACATACAGTAACCGGCCTGTCACCAATTTAAAATATATACACAACGGTGTTCAAATACGTATGTACACATTTAAATGCACGTGCTTGACGTGTTTTTAATTAAATGAATCGCAAAATGTTTATTTTTATTTTTTTAGTTACTGAAAGTATTCCATATTATGAGCCCATCCTCGTTTCCCCTGAATACAGTATTAGAAATCTCAATATACGGGTGTGAATAAAGTGATCCTTTACTTATAAAAATTACAGTCCAGTTGAATTGTTGCTGATATACACCAGAGATACTCTGGGTGATTAACAATTGTGTTTAAGTGTTTAAAATATCGAGTCTGAGAAGGGACTAGGAAGACACAGGTGATGTGAATAAGGGAAACACGGTGAGCTTTAGTCATGGCCTGGGAAGAAGAGAAACACAGGAGAGTCAGGGAGGAAGGAGGCACAGATAGCCCTAAACATTCCGAAGAAAGACGGAGGGGACCACATTGCTTTATATTTATCTGAAATTACACACAGAAACACAAAAAGACACACTATGCACACACACACACTCATGTGCCATGCTCACATGCACCCATGTGCCCACATTTACATACACACACTCATGTGCCACACTCACACAGACACACACTCATGGGCTCACGTTTACACAGTCATGTGCCCACTCTCACACACTCATGTGCCACGCTCACACAGACACCCACTCATGTGCTCATGTTTACATACACTCATGTGCCACGCTCACACACATACACAGACTACAAGAGCCATAGATAATCTAACAAAAGCCGGGTTCTAGGCATCAGAACTCCGCTATGGAGTCATTGGTCAGTACAGTCCAGGGGACTCCAGAAACAGTACAGGCTCTTGGTGCTGGGCATGTGCCTCCCAGATTGTGAAGGTAAGTCCCTGCTTTCTAGTGTAATAGGGAACCAACAAAAACTCAACATGTATATGCTGAAAAGTTTACAGTTGATGTGCATTAATACAATCTGTCCATGTTATTCAGAACTCTTTTTTTCTAACAAGATATGTGGGATGATTTGGAAGGAAGAAAAGGAAGGAAAATGATAATTATGTTCTTTAAAAAAATAGCATTTAATTTAAAAACCCTAATGTGCTTTGCTAAAGTCCCCACGCGTTTCCATGTAATGAGCCAGTGCTATTAGTGATTTTCCTGCATTTTTAAACATTTTATAAAAAATATATATTTGAAGCTGTAATCCCAGAACTCGGGATCTCTGTGAGTTCAAGACCAGCCTGGTCTACAAAGCAAGACCAGGACAGCCAAGGCTACACAGAGAAACCCTGTCTCTAAACGACCCCCCAAATGAAAATAAATAAGAAGGCAGCCTGAACATAATTCACAGCCTACATGTAGCCAGAACTGGATAGAAACAAGTGTGCCCTGGAGCCCTTCTGCTTGTATGCATCCCCACCATCACTCTTCTTCCCTGCACCCCAAAGGCTGGCGTTCCCACTTGTGTGCTCCCCATTACATAATCATGCAGCTGGGACCCATGTGCGGCAAATGTATGTCGCTCTCCAGTACTCGGCGAGCGTCTATAGAATGCATGAAGCTCATCTCCTGAGAAGTCGGCCTTTAATGTGACGAATGGGTGAGCTAAGATGATGCAGGAACATATTTCCCTACGATTCTGAACAGAACTCCTACAGAATGCCGTTTTCTGTTGGTGCTAGCAGCCTTAGAGGCAGCGCAGAAGCAGGGTGGAGTTAGTTACTGCATCACACTGGCTAAGTAGAATGAATCTTGGATAACACTGAGCCGTCGCCATCTGATTGGGACTGAGATTGCCATACAAGTAAGGGAAAAGTAACGGCCGGACACTTGCTCCCTATAAGGCAGGCCAGCATACAGGTAAGAACAGTTTCAGACTCTTGGTAAGGCGCTCCTGTCTGTGTTTCTCCATAAACCTAAGCGGAAACATAGGCTAGCCCCAGTAGCATTCTATAAATAGTTAGCGAAGGCACTTACAGACCTAACTTCCTGGACCATGGGATCTTCCCATTGCGAAGTATGGTAACCGTCACAGTGAAAGGTTCAAAAATCAGAGACGTGCAGGGAATGTTAAAATGATGGACAGCAGTTCCCTGTAACAACCAGAAGGAAAATAGGGTCTTCTGATAAGGCGTGGGTCCAGTCAGGATAGAGAAACACAGCCCATAAGTATGAATGTCGGATGCAGTCAGTACCACGTCAACATCGACCAGCCATCTGAGTGGCATGGACCATAAATAAGACCAAGGGAAAGCCACCTGCCGGGTGACACCGTGCAAGTCAACGAAGCACTCCAAGCTTTGTTCTGAGAAGAAAGGGAGGACTGGCCTTTTAGGAGACTTAGCCAGAGGAAAACCTCTAAAGGTGAGATCAAAGCTGGAGCTCCCGTCTACCGAGTGCTGCAACTAAGCTCCGGCCGGCTTGTCACAATATTTTAGCAGCCTGGATTACCCAGAAATGGCTCAGCAGGCACCACTTACTCATCGCTCTGTTTTGGATCTTGAGTGGAACTAAAAGTAGCCCATCCCAGCATCCAGGCTTTCAACAGGAAAGCTGTTCCAAACAGAAAGTGGCACTCCACAGAAGTGTGTGTGTATGTGTGTATATACGTGTATATCTGTATGTGTATGTGTGTGTCTGTATGTGTGTGTGTGTGTCTGTATGTGTATGTGTGTGTCTGTATGTGAGTTATGTGTGTATATGTGTGCATATGTGTATGTGTGTATGTACATATGTGTGTTTAGGTGTATGTGTATGTACGTGTATGTGTGTATATGTGTGTATGTATTTGTGTGTGTGTGTGTGTATACGGGTGTAGCATTCACTGACCACATATCAATGAATTGCTAATGATCCCACACCAGCACTGTAAGATCTAGCATGCGATGTCAGAAGCCCTGATCCCTGCAAAGCCTTGTTCAGATTCACTTTGCTCTTTAAAATAACAAACATTAGAACAAAGCTTTTGTATTTATAGCGCCACTGATTTCAAAAGCAGTGCATACATATTTAGGTCCTCACAATTACAGAGAGGGAAAAAAGACTTCCTGGCAAGATAATCACGCCTGATTACAGGCTGTCATGTCTGCTACCTGGTCACCCATCACTTGTCCCTCTACTGTTTGGAGAACTGCGCCTCTGGCTTTTTGTCAATAGAGCTATTTTGTTTTTTTTTTTTTCTGTTTTTGTCGTTGTTTAGTTTTTAGGATAGTGTCTCACCACATAGTCCAAGCTAGCCATACCCGTCCAGCTATCCTCCCGTCTTCCGAGTGCTGGCACTGCAGGTATAGACCATCCAACTCATTCAACTCAGAGAGCTCATCGTGTGATTGTTCTGTTCAAAACAGAGCTGAGCTCCAACTGACACGGGATAAATTATGTAAAGAGATGAATATGTCGCTGTGTCTAGTGAAATCACCAGCAACCAGGACTCCATGGCTTTTGTCCCACGATGTTTGCAGCTGCCTGCTGCCTGCTTTCTATGAACTGTAACCATTCAGGACCAGGTAAGCAGCACCTTTGCTCTCTCCCTCCCAAACTTTGAGTAAAACTCTGTATCTGTTCCAGTTTTCTGAGAAAGTGCAAGGTTGATTTCCAAAGTGGTTGTCCAAGTTTGCACGCCTACCAGCAATGGAGGAGTGTTTCCCTTTCTCCACATCCTCGGCAGTATGTGCTGTCACTTGAATCTTTGATCTTAGCCATTCAGGTAGGTATAAGATGGAATCTAAGAGTCATTTTGCATTTCCCTTATAACTAAGGACATTGAGCATTTCTTTAAGTGTTTCTCAGCTAATCGATGTTCCTGTGTTGAGAATTTTCTGTTTAGCTCTATACCCCATTTTTAAATTTGATTACTTGATTTGGTGATGTTTAATTTCTTGAGATCTTTATTTATTTCTGATATTAGCCCTCTGTAAGATGTAGGGTTGATGAAGATCTTTTTCCATTCTATAATGTACCATTTTGTCCTGTTGATAGGGTCCTTTGCCTTTCAGAAGCTTTTCAGTATCATGAGGTCCCATTTATTAATTGTTGATCTTAGAGCCTGAGCTGTTGGTGTTCTGGTCAGGAAGTTGTCTCCTGTGCCAATGAGCTCAAGGCTCTTCCCCACTTTTTCTTCTAACAGATTTAGTATGTCTGGTTTTATGTTGAGGTCTTTAATCCACTTGGACTTCAGTTTTGTGCATGGTGATAGATATGGATCTATTTGCATTTTTATACATGTAGACATGCAGTTAGACCAGCACCATTTGTTGAAGATGAATTTTGCTACTGTAGTTTATCTCTACATGGGAATCATGACATAGCTACTGATGACTGAAAGTATTATACATGCTCTTCAAACTGGCCTATCGCAGCCAATTGGTGATTCCGGAGAGTCAGAGGAAGCGCTGCTGTTATTCCTGGGGAGTAATTCTAACGTGGCCCTGGTTTCAAGGGTTGCAGTGATCGTCTCAGGAAATCGCTTGCCTTTCCCTTACAAGCTTCAGGGTTAAAACTACAGATTTTTAAATGAATAAATAAACACACACTGTCCTTGTATTCCTTCTAAATGCAACCAGGTATCAATAAAACATTTTTAAAATTTTTATTACATTTTCATTTATGGATTTGTGTGAGTGTATGGAAGGGTGGGGTGCTTAGATGCTGCCACACGTGAGGACAACTTGTAGCAAGCATTTCTCTTCCTCCACTTCCTGAGATTTGAGGATGGAACTCAGTTTAGCAGCTTGGCGTCAGGGGCCTTTACCTACTAAGCTATCTAGACAGCCCCAGTAAAAGCGTTTTTAAAGGAATGCTTAAGAAGAGAGAGAGTGTCAAATTAATTGCAAATACTGTACTATTCACACCCCCATGATAAGGAATAGAAAGGGAGTGCTCTTGAGTGTATGTGTATGCAATCGTTGGGGGAAAGCGCAGAATGCCAAAGAGTCAAGATGTTTTCTTCTGGGAAGAAGCAATTCCTGGGCTCCACTGCAGTTAGGTACAGTCCTCTGCCTGGGCAGTAATGAATGCACGTGCGGCCAAAAGACAACGCGGTTCTGCAGTTAGGTACAGTCCTCTGCCTGGGCAGTAACGAATGCACGTGCGGCCAAAAGACAACGCGATTGACACAAGAAATCACTTCTGAGTTTTGCCAGCCGAGCCTCCCAGCTGCTACTTGCAACTATCAGATCAGGATATTCCTAAGGGCCTGGACAAGTCCCATCCCTGAGCCAACTAGAAACAAAACAAAACACAAACAACAACAAAAAAATCTCACTACTAATGCATATCAGCATGACTATCCTGTGGGAAACAGGAAAGGTGCTTAATGCGTCAAAGCCATGAAGATTTTGAAGTAGTTTGATGCTCTAGTTAGTTCACAGTAACTAACACAAAGGGACACGCAACCGCGCATTTACAATGAACTGGTAGGAGGGAGAAACAGAAGGCAACAAAACTATCACGTTTTGCAGCTGGAGTACTGTAAATATAATGTTATTAAAGTAAAATAATAAATTAATCAAAGCACAAGTGATACGATAATATAAAGCCACACTGAGGATGGATTAAAATCCACTGGGCTATGTCACCAGATATTTCTAGAAACATGAACAATGAGCCAGTGAATGAAAACTGACTTAACAGCATTGAAAAGGCCCAGACGTAAACCTGTCATTAAACAAAAATGCCGATGAGGAGCGAGGAATTTATGATTATCCAGGAACTGGCACCACTAGACAGGTCTTCAGGCAGCACCACGGGGCCAAGGGCAGGCGGGTGCTCCGAGGTCTGACCGGTGCTGTTAGATCGACTCCAGGAACGCTATGCAAGCATTCTGAGTTTCCCACATCCTGATTGTTTGTTTTGCACTGCTGTTTTCTTGTTTGTGGATAGTAGCTACCTGATAGACGTAGACAGGTGATGCACACTGTTGCTGTTTGCATCTTCCCGATGATCCACGGTGTTCAGCGTTACATCATGTGCTCCTGCTATGCACAGTGTGTGTGTGTGTGTGTGTGTGTGTAGAAGTGTGTGTGTGTGTATAAATCCTTTCCCCTTTTCCTGGTTCTGATTTTTCTGTGGCGCTGTAGGTCAAACACAGGGCCTTTGTGCGTGTGTGTGTGTGTGTGTGTGTGTGTGTGTGTGTGTGTGTGTAGAAGTGTGTGTATAAATCCTTTCCCCTTTTCCTGGTTCTGATTTTTCTGTGGCGCTGTAGGTCAAACACAGGGCCTTGTACATTCTAGGCGAGTATTATACAGTGTGCCACCACGCTACATCTGCAGGCCATTTCGGCCAGGTTTGAGTGTGTCCATTTTCGGTGTTGAGGCTTAGGTGTTCTCTTTACATTCTAAGTCTCAACCCCTCATCAGACACGTGAGTGGTAGGCATTCTGGCCCACTCTTTACCTGTCCTATGAACAGCTTGGCATATGCTGAAGTCGATCTTGGGCAGAAGTATCTAACCTTTACCAAGTCCGATTGTTCTTTTGTTCATTTGTCGCCTGTGCCTTTGCTGTTATACTTAAAAAAAACAAACAAATAAAACAGCAGACATAAAGACATAAAAGCCCTTCTCTGTGCTTCCTTTTGTGAGTCTCAACAGCTAGGCTTTTAAATTTTGGCCTTTGACGATTTTGAAGATTTGAAGGCCATTTCTCCCAGTGGTTTATGCTAAGGTCACAACTTTTCAGTTTTCCCAATATAACTTGAAAAAGCTCTTTCCTCAGTGACAATCTTGTTAAAATTGTCCTTGGCAATCCTGATAAAAGTCGCCCTGTATTCAAAAGTTCTTCCCCGCCCCCAAGTCTCTACTCTCTTCCTTTGTCTGTGGCTGCCCACGTGTCCTCCTGTGTGTGCCGTGTTGTCCCCAGAAAGCAAGTTCTAACTCTTACGTTTGGGCAGCTGCTATCATATCAAGATGCATGTCCTATGGGGAGAGCTGATATTCTCTAAAACAGAAACCCTTGCCTGTAGAAAAACCAAACTTATTTCCCTGTCCCACCATCCACAAAGCCAGAACAAGAAACTCTGAATACTGGGATCATCAAAGACTTCCCAGTCAGGCACTTGCCAAACTGAATGTGTAGCAATCCTAAAGTGTCCACGCTATACTGACCCCATTCCCACAGCCCTAGCAAAGGCCACACCCCTTCAGTTATACTGTGTATTAATCAGGGTTTTCTAAAGGAACAGAACCAATAGATGAAATAATTTGTACATATGCACACATGTATGTGTGCATGTATGTATGTATGTATACATATGTAACACAGATAAAATTTATTAGGATGGTTTACAGTACACCACTGGCCAAGGATCCAGTAGTTGCTCAGTCCTCCAGACTGCATAGTTCACAAATAATAATCTGGTGCTGGACTCTACAGGAGGTCCTAAAGAGCTGCCAGTGTTCAGTATGAAAGTTCTAGCATCAGCAAAGTGATGCCTCAGGAACAGAGCAGATGGACTTGACAGCAAGAGTGGGTCAAGCAGGGAAAAAGCAAAGGCTTCCTTCTTCCTTGTCTTTTTATGTGGTCTAGAAAATGTGGCCCAGATTTAAGGTGACCTCAGATGACCCAAATTTACTGTGAGACTTCTAATTCAAATAAAACAACCAAGAAAAATCCCTCTTAAGTGTGCCCAGATGCTTGGATTTTAGTTAATTCCAGGTATGGTCAAGTTTGCTCATCTCATGTCCATCCCTTGTCACCATGACATGGCTCATGACATCCTCAATTTCCACATGAAAAAAACTCAACAGCAAATCGTGCTCTCACCTAACAGGATATAACTACCCCATCCTGTTTCCCCAGAATAGAATCCAACTCCTCTCCAATCCGGCCAACTGTTGCCAACTGAATTCTCCCGCAGCCTGGTGATAAACTTATTACTGCCACTAAATATCTAGCAAATAGCAGCCTCAATCTCCCTGCCTTCCTAACCCCCTGTTAATATTCTAACCCTGAACTGAAACCCATTTCAAACTCCAGTTCTCCAGAGCTTAAAGATATCAAATTCAACATAGCGATGATTGTCACAAAGCCCGATACTACTGTGTACTTCTCTCTACTTCCCCTTCCTGGACAGGCATTAGCCCTTTGATTAATCACTTTGTTATTCTTTACAATGATCACAGATTCACTTAACAAATGAACCTCCATCGTGATCTGCCACCAGCCTTAGTGTCAAGGAAGGCAGCCCATGCCCCCCCCCCCACAGCCTACATAGCACATTATGGCACCCTATACGGATTGGGTCCATGACTTCTTAGTAGTTCAAAAAAGACGGTGAGAAAGTCAGTGATGGGCAGAGGAGGACAAAGGAGCTGGTGAACACAGGACGACTTCTGGTACTTGAGTAGCAGCATTTAGCAAGCGTCCTACTGACTCATCTAATAAATATAAATGAATCTAGAAATCGGTGCATATAAATTTGGTGAGAGAATCATCTTGAAGTAGCTTCCCAACAGATATGGGTTCATTCCACCAGGGAAAAATTAACTGTACAGTGAAGAAACTTGGATCGTTCACCTTCACTTCTGTAGCCAAGTTACCACTGACAGGAAGAAGACAGCCAGCAGTGCACATGCCTGCCAGGGTACAATGAGAACAGGCAGGGCAGTTGGCATGGCTTCTGGGATGTCCCTGTAGAAATGCCAGGCACACATCTAATCGCGAGGAAGCATGTGACAAATCTGGAGCGAGGAGCACGTTCCAAACTGACTGGCCCGACCCCACCCCCGTTCCCCCCCTCCCCCCTGTCAACTCCTTCCTTTCCACTTCACACTATGGTTTCAAATCTCAAGAATGCTGTTCAGGCCAGAAGTTCTGCCCACGCAGTGTGAAAGTCAGCATTTGACTTTTTTTTTTTTCCCTACCTTTTGCTCCCTGTGAAGTGCGGTCCCCGGGGGACTTCCGTATGTGCAGCAGCATGGTCATCACGATTTGATTCGATTTGTTTGCGTTTGCCACTGTGATGGTATCTCAATAGGAACAGTCCAGGGGAAGGAGGATTCTGTGGGCCTAGTGTTTGGGAGGGTGGGGAGGGCATGGTGGCCGTGGAGGCCCGAGCGTGAGTCACTCACGTGTTGTGATACGTTCTGCTTCTTTGTTGTGTTTTACACATCAACCTCCCCTTCTTCCAACTCTGCTTGGATGCCCTGTTTTTCTCCTAGAAGGAAGTCTGTATAAAATTCTGCTGTGGAGACTAGAAAATCTTGTCACCAATTCCTGGCTAGGATTCCAGCGGTGACCCTGTCTTGGCAAGGTGACAGCAGGACTGCCTGTGAAGCCACATGTTGTCTACCAGGATGTCTCATGAAAAAATCTCCAGCACACAGTGAGCTCCATGAAATGCTGGGGCTGAAGTCAAACTTCTAGTCCCACAGGGACGTCTGTGAGAACTGGAGTCAAAACCTGGCAAAATATGCTCACGGGTGCAATAGTGGCATGGACGTTACTGGGTAGTTACTGATTAGATGTAAGGCACATTCTGAGGAGGCCTGGTTAAATAAGCCTAGCTGACTCCATGACAGGATTCAGTTTCTTGTTAGCTTGGAGCAAGCCTGAGCCTCCATTCTTCAGAAGTGAGTTCAGTGGTTACTGGGAATACCACAGATAATGGGCAGCCAATCAGGGACAGTCTATCCACCTGGCTTAAGGGAGATAAGGTGTCTCAAGGTTAGTTTACTGCGGTTCTAGAAATCATTTGTCTTATGATTAACTCATGACCGCTGACTGAGGTGGCTGGCACTTTTCCAGTCTGCCTGTGATTTTTCAGTTTGAATGCTCCAATCATATGAAAGGTCAACAACCCCTTCCTTGGAATTCCCCTGAATGCCTTTAAAAAAGAGCCTGGGAGCTTGCCTCAGGACTGGCCGTTTTCTCTAAATAGTGATCTTAGTATGCTGGACTTCTGCAGAAATAAAGACCTCTTGCTTTTGCACATGGCTTTGGACTCCTGCTGGTCTTTGGGGATCTAGCAATCTGGGCATAGCAATTCCACAGGAAGAAATACATAGCCAAGCTACACATTTGATGAAGGATCCTTCGTTGACAAGTTCACAGACCCCAGAAGTGCATCTACTTTTATTTCTCTAAATGAACCCAGTATCAAGGTGTCCTCTAAATTTGTCTATACACATGCATTGCTGCAGCTCTCAGTTCTCATCAGGGGAACCTTCTGATGTCGTAGAAAATAGGATTCTTACCTATAAATGGGACATTTATATCGTACAGCCTTTCTCAACGGATTGGGGAGCATCAAAGAAAAGCACAGAGAAGACTTTCAGAGGCAAGGCCAAGGAGGAATGAGGCGAAATGCTGTCTTATGGGCATGAAAAGACCAATGCCCTGATGGATTCACTGCAGCTGTGGCTGTCCGCCAAGCCTGTCAATACTCTAGCATGGGGCAGGGGAGCTCATGCGTCTTCAGCCCTGGCTGAGGAGCTACTTGTATTTGATTGCTGCTAGGAGAGCATGAGTCAATGTTATTTAGAAGATGATTCCATGGCTGAGCGTTATTTAGTTTCTGGTAGGTCGTCCATGCCACAATGACTGGCCACACCCACATGTGGACAAGGGTAGTACAAATTAGATTCGGTGGGTTATCAAAAAAAGAGAAAGTGAGGTACTACTCTTGAGAATTTTCTGAGAGAGCACCAGGTTGATTTCCAAAGTGGTTGTACAAGTTTGCACTCTCACCAGCAGTGGTGGAGTATTCCCCTTTCTCCACATCCTTGCCAGCATGGGCTATCACTTGAGTTTTTGGTCTTAGCCATTCCAGTGTTAGATGGAATCTCAGAGTTGTTTTGATTTGCATTTCTCTGATGACTAAGGACAGTGTGCTTCTTGGCCATTCTACATTCCTCTGTTGAGAATTCTCTGCTTAGCTCTGTGCCCCATTTTTTAATTGGATTATTGGTTTGGTGGTGTTTAATTCTTGGGTTCTTTATATATTTTGGATATTAGCCCTTTGTTAGATATAGGGTTGGTGAAGAGCTTTTCCTAGTCTGTAGGCTGTTGCTTTGTTCTATTGACAGTAACATTTGCCTTACACAAGCTTTTCAGGTTCAAATTGGAAATAGTGCTACCTCAAGGCCCAGCTATAGCACTCCTGGGCATATACCCAAAAGATGCTCCACCATACAACAAGGACATTTGCTCAACTATGATCACAGCAGCTTTATTTGTAATAACCAGAATCTGGAAATAACCTAGATGCTCCTCAATCAAAGAATGGATAAAGAAACTGTGGTACATTTACACAATGGAATACTACTCAGCTATTAAAAACAAGGAAATCTTGATATATAAAGGCAAATGGATGGACCCAGAAAGGCACGCTTGCTATATACTCACTTATAAGCAGATATTAGCCACATAATACAGGATAAACACACTACAATACACAGACCTAAAGGAACTAAATAACAAAAAGGATCCTAAGGAGGATTCTTAATTCTCATTCAGAAGGACAAACAGCCAGAAGGGCAAACAGAATAGACAGACAGAACATAGTGAACAGGATGGAGCCGACCATAGTGGTCCTCTGAAAGACTCTACCCAGCAGAGGATGCAAGTAGATGCTGAGACTCACAGCCAAAGTTCAGGGAGGAGCACAGGGAATCTTATGGGAGAGTTTGGGGTATAGAGGACCTGGAGGAGACAGGAGCTCCACAAGGAGACCAATGGAGCCAACAAATCCAAGCCCCGGGGAGTGGGGGGCTGCAGAGACTGATGTACCAACCAAGGGCCATGCATGGTGAGGTACTAGACCCCCTGTTCAGATGTAGTCAATAAGCTTCACACTCTCATTGTGGGTCCCCTAATCTTGGGAGTAGGGGCTGCCTCTGACATGGACTCTGGTACCCACTCCTTGATCACTTCCTCCTCATGGGGCAGCCTTGCCAGGCCTCAGAGGAAGAGGATGCAGGGAGTCCAGATGAGGCTGGGTTCAGACAATAGGGGAGGAGAGCTCCCCCTTTCTGAGGACTAAATCAGGAGATGAGGGGAATGAGAGAGGGAGGATGGGACTGGAAGGAGGCAAAGAAGGGGGCTATAATCCGATAATCAGGATATAAAGTGAATAAAGTAATTTTTTAATTAAAAAAAGAGAAAATGAGACAGAAAAAAACCCACAAAGTTAGGAAGAGGTGGGTAGTAAATTATAGTTCTAGGAGGAATAAGAGAAAGGATTAGGGATGAATCTGATTGACATACATTTTAATATGTGTAATATTCTAAGATAACTAATAAAATGTTATATTTAAATGATACACACACAATAATTACTTCTAGTAAGATTTATCCTAAGAATACAAGATTGGTATAGCATGAGAATCAATCCATACACTAATATTAAATTAATAGAGTTAACAGGCCATCTTTTTTATTTAAAAAAAAATACTTACACTAAAAACAAAAAGAAGTTTTGAAATCATCTGATCAAGCCTATAGAGACTATTATACTTAGTTGTAAAAGACTGAAATCTTTTCCCTAAAATTGAAAAAAAAAAAAAAATAAGAAAAAGAAAATGGGATCATTCCACAAGTTCTCTCCAGTGGAATCCAGCAAGGGCTAAATTAGAAGAGAGACAAAAGTCATTCATAAAACAGCAGTGAATAGAAGCATCTCCATCTGCACATCGTGTGATTTCACAGACAGGAAGTCGTGAGGAACGCCCTAGGTGTGATTTCATGGACAGGAAGTCACGAGGAACACCCTAGGTGTGGTTTCATGGACAGGAAGTCGCGAGGAACGCCCTAGGTGTGATTTCACGGACAGGAAGTCGCGAGGAACGCCCTAGGTGTGATTTCACGGACAGGAAGTCGCGAGGAACGCCCTAGGTGTGATTTCACGGACAGGAAGTCGCGAGGAACGCCCTAGGTGTGATTTCACGGACAGGAAGTCGCGAGGAACGCCCTAGGTGTGATTTCACGGACAGGAAGTCGTGACGCCCTAGGTGTGATTTCACGGACAGGAAGTCACGAGGAATGCCCTAGGTGTGGTTTCACAGACAGGAAGTCATGAGGAATGCCCTGGGTGTGGTTTCACAGACAGGAAGTCGTGAGGAACGCCCTAGGGCAGTAGTGGATTGATTCAGGAAAACTTCAGGATGAAGATCAATATGAAGAAAGAATCTACATTTTAATTCTAACAATAAACAAAAAGTAAAATCAATTTTAAAAATTTCATCTATAACACCCTAAAAAAAGAAGAGGCTCAAGAGAAATGACAAAAAAACAATGGGCCGTATGGATATGATACAAACTTCTCAACAGACTATAAGCAATCTGAAGCCAACAACACATTAAAAGAATGGAATAAAAGAAAAACCAGGTAACCACCCCAAATACATTTTTCATTAAACTTAGGAAAATTAATTAATGGAATGAGTACGGAAAGGACAAAAGAGATAGAACTATGGCACCCCATCCATAGGTGCAGAAAAACATTGAATAAAGTCCATTTGGCGGGGCGCTCATTTTGTTTTATGTAGGCGATGGGGTGAGCAAGTGCATAGTGAGTATTAACAAAAATAGTCTGAGAGAAAAGAAAATTCCCCTTAACCCAGGAAAAGCGCTGACTTAAACTAGCATCATAGCAGTGGTAAGATGCTTGATTCTTCTTCATTAAGAGCTAATCAAGCCAGTTTCCCTTCCAGCATGACACTGCAGACACGGGATGGACCACTAACGGAAGAGCAGCCAAAAGCAAACAAACTGCAAATGAAGCAGTAAAAGTGCCTCTTAAGACAGACAACATGACTACATGTCATGGAGATAATTCAGATACACAAATTACACACGGACTGAATAAATTGATAATGTAGAGCATGAACACACAAGATTAGATATGTTTCCATTTGAAAACAGTGATGCCGAGGTAAGTTGGGAAAACAATTCCATCTATAATAGCATGTAAAAAGTAAATTGCCCAAGAGCAAATTTTAATCAAAGAGTTTTTTTTTTTAAAAATCTGTTAACTGAAAACTAGAAATCTTTGCAGAAAAAAAAATTAAAGAAGGCTTAAATACATGGAAAGATCTCATATTTGTGGACCAGAAAACTCAGCACCACACACAGAATTTTCCAAAGCAACCTGCAGATTTGACTCAACCCTATCAAAATGACAAGAGTTATTTCTTTTGAAGAAGCCAATCCTCTAACTCCCATGAGCATTAAACGGGCCCCATAAATAAAACAATCTTGAAAATTAGGAGTGAATCTGAAGAACTCGCAATTGCTGATTGCAAAATGGATTACAAAGTGGTGGGTGGTGCATGCATGGAAATGCCACGCACACTTGTCTTGCACTTGCTTATTGCACTAGAATATTGATTGCATCATATATTTATATTTGTTTCATGCAATAGAAGCTGTGACTCCAGAAATGAACCCAATCTTCTGTGGTAAGTTTAGTCTCAAAAATGCTACACAGACGATTCACAGGAAAGAGAACGGTCTCCTCAGAAATGGTGCTTGGAAACCGAATAGCAGATTCAAAAGAATAAACGGAACCCGGCCTCGTGTCATACACCATAGCCCAGTAATGCAAAGAAATGTAAAAAGTATTTAATCCATAGTTAATAATTTGACCTGATAGTTAGCAATAAATTCTCAGATTTAATGATAAAATTAGACACACACACACACACACACACACACACACACACACACACACGGGGGGGGGGGGCATTAGATAGCATAATAGTAATATGTCAGAGGACGCTGTGGTTTGAGAGTGGCCCCACTGTCCTCCATCTACTGTCAAAGTCATGGTCCCCAGATTGACACTGTAGAAAATGGTCAAATCTTGGTGACACAAAGCTTAGTGGAAATTCCATAAATCACTGGGGCCACGAGATGCTCTGTAGGGGATCGGCTGAGTTCCTGCTGGCGGGCTCTTGTAAAAGGATGGGGCCTGACCTTGCCTTTCCTCTTGCTCAGTCTGCAGCTGTTTGTTTCTCCTTTTCTCCAAACCATGGCCGTCTGCCACCCACCACCTGCCCTACATCACACAACCCTCACCACAAAGGAGCCGACTCAGACGCCATGCCAGTAAGCCTCCTAAGCTCTGCACAGGCGTTGTTTCCTTTACGGCAGTAGCTTCCTCAAATACCCCATTATAGGAAAATGAAGCTAATACAAAGGACAATATCGCGAATGTGAAAACAGGGGCTGGGAAGATGGCTCGGCAGTGGAGAGCACTTGTTCCTTTCCTAGAGGACTGGAGTTTGGTTCACAGCACCCACTTGACCACCCAGCACCCAGCACCCAGCTCTAACCACCTGTAACTTCAGCTCCAGGAAATAAGACACTCTTTTCTGGAGTCGGAAAGTATCTGGATTTATGTGACACACACTCACACAGACACACAATCACACTTAAATAAAAACAAATCCTTTAAAAATGAATGTAAAATGAAGCATAAAATGAAATGTTTGCCAACCACCTGCCTGGCGTTTACCATAACACACAGCCACCCACACAAAATATACAAAGTCTTAGACAACAGTGGTATAATATTTAATGTTAAGTAGTGAAAATACAAGGCAGTTTAAAGCAGGTAAGGGATTTGAGTGGACATTTTCTCCTAAGAAAACACACAGACTGCAGACAAGCACGTGAGAAGCTGCCCAACCAGAGACGCTGTTAAAAAACATGAACTAAAACAAACCACAATAAGTTTCTACTTGTATCCAGCAGGATAAAGAATGAAAAGGAGATTATTTTTCCCGTAGGGCCACAGTGGGAAGAGAGACAAACACATCTAGAGGACTCCCCAAGTCCAGTTTTGGGGTCTTGTAGTGAGATAGAAGTTTGAACAGAGAGCCGAGCATAATAAGTGCACGCAAGGTGTCGACACACAGTCCTCGCCACCCCTGATCGGCCCGTATCTAGGCCTCGGTCTTCCTTCCGTAAGGTGGTCTGACAAGCTGTGAAAATGGAGTGAAATGGCTTTCTGAGGGACAACTCCACCCTCTGGCTGGCACCTTCCCTTTCTCTCAGCATGAGACTATTTTAGCCAAAACATGTAATATAAAAACAGCAGGAAAAATGTGAAAAAAAAATCCTTGTAGGAACATAAAATAGCACAGATATTCTAGAAAAGTTTCTTAAATACTGAAGACAGAATTACCACATGTGACCCAGCAATTCCTTTCCTAGATATGTAAAAATGATAAAGGGAATGAAGACACGTGCACAAAGACAAAACTAAACATAAATGTTTCCACAGAATAGTCATGAACCAAAGTGCAACATCACCTAACATGCACCATGTTAGAATACTAAGCCAGGGACAGCAGCTGCCGATTTCTCCCTTAACATTCTTGCCACTATTACACTGTGGGCATATCTTGCAAGACCATTTGTTACTGTAGTTTGTAATAGTCCACAACTGGGTCAGGCGTGGGGTACACACAGAACCAGTACTAGGGTGGAGCTTCTGGGGTGATAGCAGTTCTCTTGTCATCACATAATGTCAAGTTCTGTGGTCAAGCAAGAGCAGTGGCACTGGCTTGCAGGATTTGGGAGGGTCTACGAGACCCCACTGGCCAACAACTTGAAAAGCAACCTATACCTGCCAGTAAGCTTTTAATTTTTGGCATCCTATGGTATCTAGAAAAGGTATAACCTCTTTGTAGGTAAACTCAATTTATATCCCATATTGTGTGTGTGTATGTGTGTGTGTATGTGTGTGTGAGAGAGAGAGAGAGAGAGAGAGAGAGAGAGAGAGAGAGAGAGAGAGAGAGAGAGCTACTGTTCTATTGCTGTGAAGAGACATCAGAGAGAGAGAGAGACAGACAGAGACAGAGACAGAAAGGGAGACAGAGAGAGAGGGAGACAGAGACAGACAGAGACAGAGAGAGACAGGGACAGAGACAGAGACACAGACAGACAGACAGACAGACAGACACAAACAGAGACAGACAGACTCTGGGTTATGCAAAGGCTTTTGCTGCAGGCCACACCTCCTAATCCTTCTAATCCTTTCAAATAGTGTCACTCCCTGGTGACTGAGTATTCAAATACATGAGACTAAGGGGGCCATTCTTCTATTAGCTTCCATGTGCCCTTTTCAAAGGTGTTTGGTGTAAATTTTCCTTTCTGTACTCCCTCCACCACCCTACCCCACCGCACCCTCCAGCCGACTTAAGTCCTATTCTCTGTTCCATTCTTCCCCCTTTACTCTTTGTACCACCTGAATTCTATCCCCTCCCCTGAAATCCCACTCATAGCCCTTCAGTTAGTTTTCAGCCTTCTACAGGCACTCCAAATTTTTACATATATCTAAAGATTCAAAGGTAGCATGCACATACGAAAGAAAACATTTCGGCATTTGTTTTTCCGGATCTGGATGACGTCACTCAGAATGAACATTTCAAGTTCAACGTATTTACCTGCAGATTTCACGATTTCATTTTTATTTACATGGATAATATTTCATTATGTGTATGAGGCAACTTTTCACTATCAACTCCCCCACTGGTGGACACGTGGTTTGTTTCCATTGCCTGGCTGCTGTGAACACGGATGAGGGGGGGTATCTCTACGGTATGATGTGGAGCCCCTTGGGACTATGGCGGATCATACGGTAGATCCGCTCTAGCCTTCTGAGCAACCTCCACACTGATTCCCACAGTGGCTGTACCCACTTCCATTCCCACCAGGAGCGAATAAGCACAACGAAGTTTGTAAGAGGACCCCGAGAGTTCCAGAGACAAAAGCAAGAACTGGCAACTGAAAACCTCCCACGCATACAGCTGCAGAATCAGCGAATTACAGAGACAAGCTAGATATCTCCGTGTTATCTGGCGTAAGTCTGTGGTGTCTTCAATAGCCTGTTTCCTTCGATCTGCATAGAATAGCCCAGCAGTGTTGCTGACAGCTACAGTGTTAGCAGTGGTCTCTGGGACACCTTTGCTCAACAACTCAGAAGGATGTAATGCATTCCTGGCACCAGAGGCTTATTTGGTACCTTATTCTGTGTAATTTAGGGACTGTCTTCTCCATTATTTGATGACTCTCTCTCTCTCTCTCTCTCTCTCTCTCTCTCTCTCTCTCTCTCTCTGTGTGTGTGTGTGTGTGTGTGTGTGTGTGTGTGTGTGTGTAATCTTCTACATTATTGGGAGTTTTTAAAGGCCTCTAGTGTTAGTTATCTCTCCCATGTCCCCTCTCTTGCTTTGCCTTCCCACTCTTTACTCCGCTCATCCCTCCTCTGCTAATTTCTTTTCTACACCCTTATTACACTGTATTTTACTCCCTCTTCCATGGAAAATCCTCCCTCAGGTCACTTACTAGCTACTTAATGGCTGTTCCAAAAGTAACTCGCATATCTACACCTGAAAAACTAACATCCACGTAAGTGGGAAGAAAACATGCAGGATTTGTCTTTCTTGGCCTGGGTTACCTTATGTATGGTTCCTAGGTCTTTGTTTATTTGCAAATTTCATAATTTTATTTTTCTTAGCACCTGGATAATATCACATTGTGTAAATCTACCACATTTTCATTATCCACTCGTCAGTTGGTGGACATCTTGGCTATTTCCAATTTCTCACTGTTATGAGCAGAGAGGCAACGAACATGGATGAGCAAATATCTTTGGAGTAAGATGTAGAGTCTTTGGGGTATATGTCCAAGAAGGGGACAGCTGGATCTAGCTAGCACTCACCTGGAAGCCACACCTCTACTGGATAGCGTTCATAGCGCTAGACCCAGCTATGGACCTGCAAGCTATAATAATGACCTCTGCGAGACATGCCCACTGGGGCAGAAGTGGCAAGAATGCTAGTAGAACAATAAACCACCTTTTACTTGAATTTAAAACTCCTTCCGTGAGATGGAACCCATCCTTTACACTGGTAATGAGGATAAAACCTGAAGCAAGAAAGATCATAGGCCTAGGGCAAAACTCACTACTATTATTCTGCTAAAGGGAAATAGCCACAAAATTACATAGCTTTGTAGCCACAGAGCAATATGATGCTCAATCTCCTCACAGAATCTTCTTCCTGCAGCACGTGCTGATTACCACAGAGACCCACTAGAGTGAGAGGCTTTGAAGTGCTCAGCTCTTAATGGGATAATGGATA
The DNA here is from genome assembly GCF_903995435.1 of Acomys russatus. Taxonomy (NCBI): domain Eukaryota; kingdom Metazoa; phylum Chordata; class Mammalia; order Rodentia; family Muridae; genus Acomys; species Acomys russatus. Next base: position 56,759,628 of record NC_067148.1, on the reverse strand, counting down.
TTACCACTCCCCTCCCGCCAAGGCTCAGGGAACCACGTGGAGAGTGAAAAGATTGTAGGCGCCAAAGCTGGTTGGTGACTCCCAGCAGACAGCATTTCCCAGACACCGCCAAGGCACTCATGAACTCACAGAGACCCTGGCAGCATGCACAAGACCTGCACAAGTCCAGGCCAGACAGAAATCCCAACATGGAGGAGGAGAAGTAGACACAAAGTCCTGTCCCCACACAAGACACTGATCACAACTGTGAGATTCCATAAGAAGAAAATCAGTTTTCTTCAGTAGAAAGACAACAGGTATGTCAGTATACTCTAGCACAGGCCTCGGGCCCAGAAAAAAAGTTAACTGATACAAACTGGAGCCTATGATTTTTAGGGTGTGTGTGTGGGGTGTGTGTGTGTGTGTGTGTGTGTGTGTGTGTGTGTGTGTGTTCTATGTGTGTATGTATGCATGTGTATCTGTGTGTATGTATGCGTGTATGTGTGTGTGTTTTAAAAGGGGGAAAACATGAATTTGGGTGGGTAATGAGGAAAGGAAAAAAATCAAAATCACACTGAATTATATTTAATCTCAGCTGCAGTGGTGCTATCAAGGAAACAAACAAAAATGCTGGGAAGAGTGAGAGAAAAACAAGTCCTCGTTCACTGCTGGTGAGACTGTAAATTAATGCTGTCCATATGGAATTTTCTTTAAAAAAATAAAAATACATATATAACCCAGTATAATCCAGTCACACTACTTCTGAACATACAATCTAAGGAATAAATGCCAGGTTATAATAGTGATAACCTGCATACTTTTGTTTACGACAGAACGATTCATATTAAACAAGTTATAAAAAACCTACCCACATACCCAGCAACAGACAAATGGGTAAAGTGTTGCATCTATGCACGATGGAGCTACACAAAACCAAAGAATTCACAGCATTTGTAGAAAATGGAATTGAAGACCATCGTGTTAAGTGAAGAAAGTGGGTCCTACCAAAACAAACACCACATCTCTTCATTACAATGAATGGAACTGGGGAGAACAGGAAACTAAAGAGTGGGTTTCCAGGGATGTGGGTGGAGGTGGGCTAGGTCAGGGATGTGGGTGGAGGTGGGCTAGGTCAGGCATGTGGGGGGAGGTGGGCTAGGTCAGGGATGTGGAGGGGAGGTGGGTTAGGTCAGGGATGTGGGGGGAGGTGGGCTAGGTCAGGGATGTGAGGGAGGTGGGTTAGGTCAGGGATGTAGGGGGAGGTGGGTTAGGTCAGGGATGTGGAGGGGAGGTGGGTTAGGTCAGGGATGTGAGGGAGGGGGGTTAGGTCAGGGATGTGAGGGAGGTGGGTTAGGTCAGGGATGTGGAGGGGAGGTGGGTTAGGTCAGGGATGTGAGGGAGGTGGGCTAGGTCAGGGCTGTGGAGGGGAGAGGTGGGTTAGGTCAGAGATGTGGAGGGGAGGTGGGTTAGGTCAGGAATGTGAGGGGAAGTGGGTTAGGTCAGGGATGTGAGGGAGGTGGGTAGGTCAGGGATTTGGGGGGAGGTGGGTTAGTCAGGGATGTGGGGGGAGGTGGGTTAGGTCAGGGATGTGAGGAGGTGGGTTAGGTCAGGGATGTGAGGGAGGTGGGTTAGGTCAGGGATGTGGGGGGAGGTGGGTTAGGTCAGGGATGTGGGGGGAGGTGGGTTAGGTCAGGGATGTGGGGGGGAGGTGGGTTAGGTCAGGGATGTGGGGGGAGGTGGGTTAGGTCAGGGATGTGAGGGAGGTGGGTTAGGTCAGGGATGTGGGGGAGCTGGGTTAGGTCAGGGATGTGAGGGGAGCTGGGTTAGGTCAGGGATGTGGGGGAGGTGGGTTAGGTCAGGGATTGTGGGGGGAGGTGGGCTAGGTCAGGGATGTGGGGGGAGGTGGGTTAGGTCAGGATGTGAGGGAGGTGGGTTAGGTCAGGGATGTGAGGGGAGGGTGGTTAGGTCAGGGATGTGAGGGAGGTGGGTTAGGTCAGGGATGTGGGGGGAGGTGGGTTAGGTCAGGGATGTGGGGGGAGGTGGGTTAGGTCAGGGATGTGAGGGAGGTGGGTTAGGTCAGGGATGTGAGGGGAGGTGGGTTAGGTCAGGGATGTGGGGGGAGGTGGGTTAGGTCAGGGATGTGGGGGGAGCTGGGTTAGGTCAGGGATGTGAGGGGAGCTGGGTTAGGTCAGGGATGTGGGGGAGGTGGGTTAGGTCAGGGATGTGGGTGGAGGTGGGTTAGGTCAGGGATGTAGGGGGAGGTGGGTTAGGTCAGGGATGTGGGGGGAGGTGGGTTAGGTCAGGGATGTGAGGGGAGCTGGGTTAGGTCAGGGATGTGAGGGGAGGTGGGTTAGGTCAGGGATGTGAGGGAGGTGGGTTAGGTCAGGGATGTGGGGGGAGGTGGGTTAGGTCAGGGATGTAGGGGGAGGTGGGTTAGGTCAGGGATGTGGAGGGGAGGTGGGTTAGGTCAGGGATGTGGGTTAGGTCAGGGATGTAGGGGGAGGTGGGTTTAGGTCAGGGATGTGGAGGGGAGGTGGGTTAGGTCAGGGATGTGAGGGAGGTGGGTTAGGTCAGGGATGTGAGGGGAGGTGGGTTAGGTCAGGGATGTGGGGGGAGGTGGGTTAGGTCAGGGATGTGGGGGAGGTGGGTTAGGTCAGGGATGTGGGGGGAGGTGGGCTAGGTCAGGGATGTGGGGGGAGGTGGGCTAGGTCAGGGATGTGGGGGGAGGTGGGCTAGGTCAGGGATGTGGGGGGAGGTGGGTTAGGTCAGGGATGTGAGGGGAGGTGGGTTAGGTCAGGGATGTGGGGGGAGGTGGGTTAGGTCAGGGATGTGGGAGGACGTGGCTTAAGAACATAAGAAAGATCTGAGACAGGTGAGGTCCTGGTGATGAGAGGAGACATAAGGTAGACAGAATCCCCCATCCCCAATCCTGAAGCTATCTCCTCCAACTGATACTCTCAAAGGAAAAACTAGTTTTCTCCAACAGTCTCACAAGCTACAGAGTAAATAACCAACACAAAACAAACTCAGTTATATCTTTGGAGGTTATTTCATTTGTTTCCCAACAGATCTTTTGCTTATATATTACTGTTTCCAAATTTGTTTTTATGGATTTCCTATGTGTGCACATGTGTGTCTTAGGCCCAGTATGTGTTTCTTGTGCTCTTCCTTTGGCTATTTTTTTTATTCTGTTTGTCTGTTTGTTTTGTCCTGTTTTGGCTTGTTTTCATTTCATATCCCTATTTGTATTTTAATGAAGGAGAAGGAAAGGGTATGGAATGGGAGGATGTGGATATAGGGAGGATCTGGAAGGAGTTGTGGGAGAGGAACCGTAATCAGAACATATTATATGAAGAAATTCTATTTTCAATTAAAAAGAGAAAGTAATAAAATGGTGGGTGTGACCTAAATTCATTATATACCCAGTTGGAAATGTATATAAAACATCCATTACTTTGTACGGTAGTATTAAAAATGTTTTGAATTTTTAAAAAGGACTTAAAGACCACAAAACTCCAAAGCTATTCATGTTTAAAAGCAAAACAGATGCTATATCCTATTTTCCATACTTATTCCTGTATATTATGTATTGAAAGAAAACAGATTTCTCCTTTACCATTTGTACAAAAGATGCTAAAATTAACAGTAACTAGTCAGTTCTTTTTGTTCTTTCTGGTATGATGCTGGGGGTCTTGAGCTAGGATCTCTGGTATGCTAGAGAAATCCTGTACCACAGTGCTACCCCACAGCATCCTCTGTGCTATCCCACAGCATCCTCTGGGCTACCCCACACCATCCTCTGTGCTACCCCACAGCATCCTCAGTGCTACCCCACAGCATCCTCTCTGCTACCTGACAGCATCCTCTGTGCTACCCCACAGCATCCTCAGTGCTACCCCACAGCATCCTCTGTGCTACCCCACAGCATCCTCTGTGCTACCCCACAGCATCCTCAGTGCTACCCCACACCATCCTCAGTGCTACCCCACACCATCCTCTCTGCTACCCGACAGCATCCTCTGTGCTACCCCACAGCATCCTCAGTGCTACCCCACAGCATCCTCTGTGCTACCCCACAGCATCCTCTGTGCTACCCCACAGCATCCTCAGTGCTACCCGACAGCATCCTCTGTGCTACCCCACAGCATCCTCTGTGCTACCCCACACCATCCTCTGTGCTATCCCCACAGCATCCTCAGTGCTACCCCAAAGAATTATCTGTGCTACCCCACACCATCCTCTGTGCTACTCCACAGCATCCTCTGTGCTACCCCACACCAACCTAAGTCAGTTTTAATTCTGAAAACAAAGACATGTTATGCAAAGAGTGTCTAAATGGTTCTCAGCATTTGCTAATTTAAACAGTAACTGGGTAGCAGACTCACTTATATCCTCGGCTAAGCCATGAATCTACCCTACTGAAAGATGTCTGGGACATCAGGACATACACAAAGCCTTACTGTACATATTTTTGTAGTTCATTTTTTAGTTCCAGTGCAAAAGGCATCTAATAATCTTATGATTTGATTAATGAATTAAGTTATAAGACATATACCTGGAAATAGCCAGTTTCAAATGCCAATCCTCAGCCATGGCAGTCACTGAGTGAGCTAAAACAACTTTTTAAAAGACTGCACAATGCATTCTATAAACATAGTCTGTGCCGGCTTTAGAGTCTCAGTGAGTGTTGGCATTTCGCAGCATTTCTATCCACTCACCTTGCAATGAAACATTGTTACCACAATGGAAAAACAAAGGAAACAAAAGGAACATCTACTCACACAGAGATGACGTCACAGAACAGCCCTCTGCTCACCTGGGGGTGCTACCAGAGTTCTTCCATTCTCCTGACACCAACCGGCCGGCTGGACATAAACGCTATCCACATCACACCTGCAAAACAAGATTCTGTGTTTCCGCTCCCAGTACTTGGGGCGGGGGGGGGGGGGGGGGCGGGGGGGGGGGGTCAAAGGAAGAATCCGCTACGGTTTGAGTGTAAAACGCCGCCCACTGTTACACTTGGTGCACACCTAACACCACTCATTGTAAAGGTTGAGGAAACTTCTGGGCATGATAGGTAACAGGCAGATGCTGGACCACAGGAGTGAGCTGGGCCTTATTCCACCCCGAGTGCTCAACTTCAAAGTGACCACATAACGTGAGTGACTCAAGCTCAGGCCTCCATGGCCACCAGCTGCTCCATCACCATGCCCTCCCCACCCTCCCAAACACTAGGCCCACAGAATCCTCCTTCCCCTGGACTGTTCCTATTGAGATACCATGACAGTGCAAACGGTAACAAACAGAATCAAATCGTGATGACCATGCTGCTGCACATACGGAAGTCCCCCGGGGACCGCACTTCACAGGGAGCAAAAGGTAGGGAAAAAAAAAAAGTCAAATGCTGACTTTCACACTGCGTGGGCAAAACTTCTGGCCTGAACAGCATTCTTGAGATTTGAAACCATAGAGTGAAGTGGAAAGGAAGGGGTTGACAGGGGGTGGGGGGGGGCAAGGGGGGTGGAGGGGGACTGACGAGGTGACCCTCAGGATAAACGTTTTAGTGAAGCCTTTCTGACTACCCTCACTACTGACAAAGCTAACTACGAATAAGGAAATCCAAATGTGAACAGGACAGCTGAAGCAGACCCAACATTTTTCCTCCTTTGACTTTTCAAAGGATCTGGAATATTCTAAGATGTGTGCAACAACTACTCTATGGTTTGTTTCTTATTCAGAGAAAAAAAGTCAGACATCCCCCCCCCCGCCCGCCCTGTCCCCATCAGGAACACACAGAGCCAGGGCTTGGGCAGCAATTAGTCAGCTGTTCAGGATTCACACGACAAATGTGACAAAAATTATTTTTTGCTACTGCCTACCCGTATCTCAGGGTTTTATCCAGTAAGTCCTTTTTAGGTTGTGCGAAGTCTGTTTAATGGCGGCTATGTGGTATACATTTCCTCTGCTGCCCACAGGCTTTCAAACCGTTCACTGCTGAGTTCAAGACTTTCCAGACCCCACCCCCAAACAACAACAACAAAATCAACCTTGCAACTTCCTAACTTCCTTTTCTCAAATCTGTTTCCATTACAGTGAGATTAAAAAATAAGAAGAAGAACAAGGCCAAAACTGTTGCCATGGCTTCTGGGTAGACACTACTGAATAACTTCACACAGGACAGGAGAAACAATGGAGGGGTTGCTCTTTAATTCAACAATCTGTGCGGAAGAATGAAGGGAAAAACCAACTGCTAAACTCTTGATGTGAGTTACTAGGAAAACACAGTGCTGGAGAGAAGAACTCTGAAAACTACCTGTGGACACACGCAAAGCGCACGTGTACCTCGCATGACAAGCACACATGTACCACGCATGTCTCACCAGTAATCAAAGCTGTCCTCCCAGTTGTCAAAATGCACCCGTACGCGGTCTTCCACGATGTCTGCGACGGTCGCCACACACACCAAGTGAGGGTTCCTCCTGTCCACAGCCTCCATCTTCATGCCAACCTGAATCTCCTTTGGCACTGGCCCATTCTGACACAGCACCGGAGAGGGGGAAAGCACAGAACCAAACAGGTCAGCCAACAGGACTGAGTCACTGTAGGCCACTTAAGAACCAACAAGGTCGACACAGTATCAAAACTTATTTACCTGACTTGGAAGGAAGCAGGCCAAGGCTGCCCCACTTATAACAAAGAGTGAGGGCACAGCCCCCCACTGCCTTTTCACTCTAGTTCTATAAGGAGGCTGTCCTTCCCTTATCCCTTCATTTTTCCGTGTTCAGTCTGTAGAGTAATGTGAGCTGATTATAAGATCAGTTTTTATTGAATACACTTGCATTAAGTGATAGAATGCACCATCTGCTCCCCATAGGCTAGTGAGATTTCCAAATATCACTATTTGAAGTGATAAAGATTATACTCTTTAGTTAAAAAAAAAAAAAAGATTGTTTAATTTGATAATGGGATTCAAAAATAGTACTTTTTCAATATTTAAAGAACATATTATTTTATGAAAAATTATAGCTACAAATACAAATGATTTCAGTGCCTGTTTATTTCTAGCAGAAAATATAGATTGTGGCTAATGTAGCCACATTTCTTTTCATATGAAATAGCTATAACTAGCCAGCCTTGGAGCTTTAAGAGACACACAACACCAGGGACCAAAAGGTTTTGTCTTTCTCTCTCTTTATTATCTACACTGAGGCCTGTTTTTTTTTTTTTTTTTTTTTAATGTTTCAGTAAATTCTATTTTTAAGGCAACATCACACCAGTAAAGTCCATTTTCTTGACACACAAATCTATAGGAGACATAACAAACATCTGACATTAATATCACGGTCAGGAAAGTGAAACCGGTAGAATTCCAATAGGAAGTGCCCTAGGTACCAGGGCCCTCAGTAGGCAGGGCCCTCAGTGGGCAGGGCCCAGCTGGGGCACCAGGCAAAGGAGGGAGGGAGAGGGCTCCTGGGGAGCTGAGTCCTGGCTCCATTCCTACTTCTTTCTCTCCCAAATGCCCCTCACTACTGAGTGCAGAGAATGGAACAGCCAAGCGGTTAACTTCCACTCCCCACTGTAGGTTTCCTGGGACACAGAAGGTGAGGAGTCTACTGCAACCACACCCTGAGGCAGCACCCCTGAATATACTAAACCCTGGGGCAGCACTCCTGAATTTGCAGAAAATGCTTCTTTCATTTCACCTTGCTTAGATAAATCGGTGACACAGGCATGTGATGGTCTGTCTGGAGTATCTGTCAGTTTCAAAACACCAAAATTAAATTTAAAAAAACTGCCTTGTTTCAAGAAAAACACCCATAAATGATATTTCAAATAAATATAGACAGGCTTAATCTAAATTAAGTTTCTGGAGTATTTAATTGCAATGCTGAAGGAGGGGAAAAAAAAGAAAACCCAGAAAAACAAAAATCTGTATGCCCATGGGAGGTTACATAATAAATTAAGTTAGAAAAGGTAAAAGCAATTAAGGCATTTCATAACTTATTACAATTAAAATGCAACAGAGTATAAAGCAAATGTTAAGAAATTTAAGCTCAGGGGAATATAGGATTTATACGAAGGTAGAAAATACGCACAGAACTTCTGTTTCGGAATAGTTTCCTAGGAGCATTTTGCAATCTGCAGGCCTTCAAGTAATCCATCCAAACAAATTTATCTTTTCTATAACCTAAAAAAATGACACACTAGTCAAAAAAAAAAATACATAAAACTCACAAGGTATCACCACACGTATTTTAATATATTATCATTCCTAGTTAACTGTCTGCTATATTTTCAATAAGTCCTTAGCTCATCATGAAAGATTTATATTAAAATCTCCAAACTGTTTCAATGTTGTTTAAATGCCTTAATTTCAAAGTTGTTCCACAATATACATCAATCCCCACAGACGCTTGATACCGACTGAGATTGGTGTCGCTCCTCCCCCACATCCATATGAGTGGCTTCTCTTCTCAAAGCGACAGCCTACAGACTGGGAAAAGATCTTCACCAACCCTACATCTGACAAAGGCCTAATATCCAAAATATATAAAGAACTCAAGAAATTAGACACCACCAAATCAAATAACCCAATTGAGAAATGGGGCTTGGAACTAAACAGAGAATTTGCAACAGAGGAATATCAAATGGCTGAGAAACACTTAAAGAAATGCTCAACCTCCTTAGTCATCAGGGAAATGCAACTCAAAACAACTCTGAGATTCCATCTTACACCCATCAGAACGGCTAAGATCAAAAATTCAAGCGACACCACATGCTGGCGAGGATATGGAGAGAGAGGAACAATCCTTCATTGCTGGTGGAAATGCAAACTAGTACAGCCACTTTGGAAATCTATCTGGTGCTATCTCAGAAAAATGGGAATAGGGCTTCCTCAAGACCCAGCTATTCCACTCCTTGGAATATACCCAGAAGATGCTCCAGCACACAACAAGAAAATTTGCTCAACCATGTTCATAGCAGCCTTATTCATAATAGCCAGAACATGGAAACAGCCTAAGTGTCCATCAGTAGAAGAATGGATAAAGAAACTGTGGTACATATACACTATGGAATACTACTCAGCTATTAAAAACAAGGAATTCCCGAAATTTGTGGATAAATGGATTGAGCTAGAAATGATCATAATGAGTGAGTTAACCCAGAAGCAGAAAGACTTAAATGGTATATACTCACTTATATCTGCACACTAGCCCAAGGGGCATGTCCCACGAAAGCCTTCACTTACCAGGAAACTGGGACAGAGGAGAGGATATCCTATTGGAACTCTAGATGAGAGAAGCATGGGAGAATAGCAAAGTAGAAGGATCCAGAGGGTCCTAGAAACCTACAAGTAGAACATTATGATAGGCAGATTTGGGCCCAGGGGTCCCGCTCAAACTAAGGCACCAGCCAAGGACAATACAGGCGGTAAACTTTAAACCCCTACCCAGATCTAGCCAACGGTCAGAACATTCTCCACATTTGAGTGGAGAGTGGGATATGACTTTCACACGAACTCTGGTGCCTCACATTTGACCATGTCCCCTGGAGGGGGAGACCTGGTGGCACTCAGAGGAAGGACAGCAGGTTGCCAAGAAGAGACTTGATACCCTATGAGCATATACAGAGGGAGGAAATCCCCCTCAGGAACAGTCATAGGGGAGGGGAATAATGGGAAAGTGGGAGGGAGGGAAGAATGGGAGGATACAAGGGATGAGATAACCATTGAGATGCAACAAAAACAAATTAATAAAAAAATTTTTAAAAATATATTTTTTTATTAATTTATTCACATTACATCTCAATTGTTATCCTATCCCTTGTATCCCCCCACCTCCCTCCCTCCCATTTTCCCCTTACTCCCCTCCTCTATGTCTGTGACTGAGGGGGACCTCCTCCCCCTGTATATGCTCATAAGGTATCAAGTCTCTTCTTGGTAGCCTGCTATCCTTCCTCTGAGTGCCACCAGGTCTCCCCCTCCAGGGGACATGGTCAAATATGCAGCACCAGAGTTCGTATGAAAGTCAGTCCCCACTCTCCACTCAACTTTGGGGAATGTCCTGTCCATTTGCTAGATCTGGGTAGGAGTTCAAAGTTTACTGCCTGTATTGTCCTTGGCTGGTGCCATAGTTTGGGCAGGACCCCTGGGCCCAGATCTGCCTATCATAATGTTCTTCTTGTAGGTTTCTAGGGCACTCTGGACCCTTCTATTTCCCCATTCTCCCTTGCTTTTCTCACCTAGAGTCCCAATAGGAAGTCTTCCCCTCTGTCCCACTTTCCTGGTAAGTGGAGACTTTCATGGGACATGCCCCTTGGGCTAGTGTCTAGCTATAAGTGAGTATATACCATTTGACTCTTTCTGCTTCTGGGTTAAGGCTTTTTAAAGAAAGGTGGGAAAGGGTGAGACAAGAGACCCAGCGTGGTTGCCGTTCACCAGGAAGCCATGTCACAAAGACCAGGAAAAGTCCTCCTGAGGCTACAGTTCAGACTGACAGATGCTCAGGAGAATTTAGAACCCCACCTACCCACCCACACAATCCAAAGGCCACCTAGGGTTCAATACCCAGCACCGCAGGCAAAGGCCAAAGGCCATTTGTAAGCACAACTTCCTGTTTCCAATCTTTATAAATCACCCAGTAAAAATGCCTTATCTTCCCGTGCCCCTTGACCCGAGTGGAGGAGACTCTCAGGAAGGAAGCTGTGTCTGCACAGACTAATTGATTGGCTAGTTAGGACGTCAGAACTGACAGTGGCTGTTGGTTGGACTGTAGCAGGTTCAGAGGCTGGTCACCTTCTCCTGGACTAGCTCTGATGTTCCAGCACAGTGTTCTCTTCCTCACTTCCACATCAGAACGAACACCCGATTTGTGACTAACAGAGCAAAGCCTCTGGAGTCTAGGCCACTAGCTTCCCCCAACCTGAAAGCTAAGAAGGCCTCTGATAGCGTCTTGGACCTACAGAAAAGGCTCCACCCTCATAGCTGTAACTGCCTCTCTGGCTTACTCATCAATGCATTGTACCCTTGCCTTGATTTATGACTTTCTCTGTTTTGTAAAACTGCAAAAAACTTCATGAAACTGTTTCCATACTGAAACACAGTCTTTGGGGTAACCTACATCTGGGTCCCCGGGTCTCGGTCACTCAAAATGACTGCAGAATGAACTCTCTTACTAACCTTTTAAGGCAGTGTGGTTCTCAGCCTACCTGCCTGACATGGAGACCCTTTAATACAGTTTGCTTTTGTTCTGTATGGCTTTGGTGACTCCCCCCAAACCACAAAATTATTTTTTTGTCACTACTTCAAAGCTGTAATTTTGCTACTGTTATGCAGGGTATCCAACCCCCAGGCTGAGATCCGTTGCTTTAAGGTGAAGCCTGTGGTTTCTGCATTGACACCTGAAGTGGCCCCAATACACAGGATTGGTGTCTTTGCGTTGCACCTAAGCCAAAGTCTTTGTAGAGTTCAGGATTACAGTCAAGCATTAAGCTTTACTTTTCCACTATGACTCCCCATGAGACTCCTCGAGGCAGCATTCTGGCCAAGGACACCCCCCCCCACCCACCCACCCCAGCACATAGGCTCTGGCTTTTGCTCTTGCAGCGAGGGTGGGGGCCAAGCTATGGTCTCATTTTTGTTGAGGCATCTGGGATGCTGTGACTTGAGAGACCTCTCTCTACAACATCATATGAAAGAGTAACCCTGGGGCCTTACTCAGCCTGCCCCTCCTCTGAAGGACAACCCCACAGAGCCTGGGGCTCAATACCCACCACAGGTACATGCTAAGGTCTCCACAATGCCTGGTGGAAGAATGACCTCCACTGTCTGTCACCAGCTCCCATGAAATCCAGCAACTCCAAAGACCTGCAGCCCCAGGCAGGGGACAAGGGATGCCTGAGCTCACTCCTAAGAACACAGAGACTGCACCACTAAATAGAAAACACTCCACAGTTATTCAGCCACTCGAGGCCCGAGCTGGAAACCACATGCAGCACATGGCTGTGCAAAGAAACTGGACCAAAGCATCTCACAGCAAAAAAAGAATCAACCTTAACTGCCTGGTTGGGGCATCTCGCGGGAAACAAGAGACAGGCACAGAACTTTTGTTGTCCACCAGAGGAACCGATGCTGGCGTTTTATGGTGCTGTCCTGTCATTTCCACGTTTGCAGCAAATTTAGAGTAGATCAGGGCTCTTCCCTGTGCGGCGTCATTGATCGAGTGCAATAGGTCATTTCCACCATGATTGGGAATGTCATTTCTTCTTATAAGAATTAATAAGCTTTATACATGATCAGGTGGCCCCCAAAACAATTATATTTTTACCCTAAGTTTCTAACCAGAATATTTGACTTAGAAAGATACATAGGCTTTTTTCATTTACGCTCATCTCCAAGGCATTGTCTAGTCTTAGACTCTTTGTAGATAAAACTTTCATTTTGGAAAATCAGTTCTCACCAGGCTCCCCTGCTAGTATTTCATGAGATGGTGTTAGAAATAAAGCTGAAATAACAAGTGCCCCTTTGTCCACCTGATAAGTGCGCCCTGGCTTACCCTTAGGGATATGCAGTTCGTGCTTGGTCTTTTCACACCACCCCACTGGGTGAATGTCAGGGGAACCAGCATTGGTCCAAAAATCATAGCAGCTTAAATAACCATCAAAATGCAGCCTCAGCCTGTAGCCACACACCTGAAACAGAGACAGTTGCCAAGTGTCACGCATGCAAAATGGGCTCAAGCTGACAAAACATTCAAATGTTTAGACAAAGCAATCGTCACTAACCAATCCATCCACCCAAACATTTTATCAGAGAACCAAAGTATATGTGATGTGATATATGATTAAATTAAAATGGGGATGAAGAAATGTATAGCACTTTCTGCAAAAAAAAATTGTATCTTTTAGACGGATCTAAGAATCTAGGGACAAAAGAAATATTTTTAATTCAGTACCTGCCAAATACTCCTTTAAAAATATCTTCTGCTGATGGAGTTAGTTCTTACCTCAAGAGAGTAAAAGCTGAGATACGGCACACCTTACCACATGGACACCACATGTTTACACAGAAAATAATGAAAGTCTGATAAATCTGCCCCCTAGGCAGTCTGTACGGGTCTAATAGCCGTTGTCACCATATAGAACATGTGACTGTGTCTTCTAAGCTCAAGGCTCTTATTAGATCCATTTTGTTGGTTTAATAATGTGTTGAGTAGAGATTACACTTTTAAATCCATCTGTTTTAGTCAATGGCAGTTCTCTGCACACACTTTTCACAAAGTGAGTGTATTTAGATGAATGCATATTCATAGACATGTGTTCACATACAGTTCCCATTAGTTCACCTAAAGTATAAATGACAATTTAACAGTTGGAAAAAACACCATGGGATTCTTGGATTATTATCAGCTTTAGGTAAAAATCTAACTTTCAGTTAACTCAAAGATAAACATTAGTTGACAAAGAACTTACTAGAAAATTCATCTTAACAAAATTACTAAAAAGCATAATTTTATATGTTATTGACTAAAATAATGGGTTGGGACACATTTATGAAAGGAAGTGCTGAAATTTGTTGTCTTTGAGAAAATGCTCGCCATGTAATTAGCTGTAGGCAATACCACCCTCTCTTACCTCAGCTACAGAAAGCACACAGAACACAGATGGGCGTCGGGGATCAACACCTTCCAATCTCATTCCAACCTGAAAGCCATTTTCATGCTCCGGAAAGGATTGATCCTATGAAATTTCATGATACACTATCATCCACTGAGACTTCTTTATGATTTAGTATAAAACATTTGATGTCACTAATATGTGGAGTCTAAAAATAACAGGATTCATAAAAGCAGAATAAACTGAGAGGGGGATTAGGAAGAAAGGAAGATGCTATTCAAAGCTGCAAGGCTGTAGTTAGACATTAGGAATAAATGGTAAGTATTTAAGGTGATGGATATATCCACATTATGACTTATATGTATATAGATAGATAGATATCAAGTCATCATGGTGTGACTAATTATTATATATTATTATAGTTTGGGGAAAGTGAAGTAACTGAAATTTATGAAAGAAATTTACCACGTAGTTTGAAAGGTGAATTTTTGAAGTACATTTATATGTATTTATTCATGCATATAATGTATTCCTCCCCCAATTCATCCCAGATCTACTTACCACCCTGCCTCTTTTCCTTTTTAATAATCTGCTAAGTGCAAGCTGACTCAATAAACTCAAGGATGCTAAGTCACCCGCTGGAATGGTCGACCTACTAGGTACCATGCCCTTAAAGAAAATTCACTCTCCTTTCTCCTGAAGCCAACAGCTGTCACTGGGTCCTCAGCTTGGGATCAGGGCCAGTGTGCCTGGCTGGATCTTGTGTGACTGTCACACAGGCCGCCTCAGCTCCTGTGAATTCATCACTACAGCATCCCTGTCATGTCATGAGATGCTGTTCGGCTCTGGTGCTCCCTGGCCTCGGGCCCTTAGTCTTGTTGCTCCATGACAGTGCCTGTGCCTACCGTGGTGGGAGTGGTACAGATGCTCCATTCATGGCTTCCTGCACACTGACAAACTGAGTTTCTCCATTACTTATGGTTTACTATACAAGTAAACTTCTTTATATGGTCTGAGAACTACACCAACCTACGGATTCAGGGAGAGTAACTCAGGTGGGGGTTTGAAACACTTCATCCAGTTTGCTAATGCCCCCTCCCCCTTTTCAGTGCTCTGGACTCTAATGCTTTGCCAACTGCATGAATGATCCATCTCCAGTCTGTGGCTGGACCGTCTGATTTGCTTGCGGTGAGTTTGACATGCAGAAACCTTTCCCAAAGCACAATGCGTTTCTTGAACTCACCATCCTCCTGCTTCCATGCCCTGAATTCCTATACTAATGTTTGTATAGGAAACCTATGGACCGGTGTGTCTTACATCCAGCTGCATTTCCTGTCTGCAGAATCTCAGCCCTAAAGCTCCCACGTTCTCCATGGCTTGGAAAAGGTATAGTCAGAAAATAGGTTCTCTGTAAGGTAGATGATTAAGCAAACATGTGGAAGCTAAATACTGGGCAGCCACAGGGAGGGGGATTAAGGGTATGAAACAGAAAGCGTGCCATCAAAGGGGTCAATGGGCAAGGTCAGCACAGAATGCATTTGGAGTACATTCAACCCCTTACTACAGTCAGCTCTCCATGGTTTCATAGTCAAAAACAAAAGGGACCAACTAAAAGTTCAGGAAATACATGTATTGACACAATACCAGGAAACTGCCTAATCCTGGGGAGATATATGGATATCCAGGTACAAGGGCTGTTTATAAACCCAGAAAATTGACCAGAAAAGATCCCTTTCGTTGTATATTTTAGATAAAATGTCAAGAGTAAGGAACTGTGAAAGAGTACGGAAAGCGCAGCGGGGGGGTGGGGGGAGTACAAACTCACTCACAAGGCAAACAACATCTGAATCATAGCAGGATTTAGCAACAAAAACTCTGAAGCCAAGGGACTGTACATGTCAATTAGAACATCTAGAATAGAATATACAGATGTCAATTACAATATCCCAAATTATAATATCCTGAGAATTATCCCTCATAATATAAGCAAGCTAAGGTCGGCACAAGCTAACGTGACTCATGGCCACTATGGTATTGCAGAAGGTAGCTACAGAAACACCAAACCCAACTGAGCAAGGCAGACACAACACTGAGGATGTAGGTTCTACTCGAAGACTAAACAAGAAAATTATAATTAATTAGGAAGTGATTAAACATCAGTTTTTAAAAAAAAAAATCCCAAGAACTAGTACATTCCTCCCACTGTAGCTCTGGATGTAAGTGGCCCCAACTCTCAGATAAAGCAGCTGGATTGGCTAATAGAATTCTATCTTAAATAGCCTTTTATTTCCAGCCTGTAAGAAACACACCGCTCTGTCAAATACAGTCTGAAGGTAAAAATTTGAGAAGGAATATTCCAAATTAAAAAAAAATTTGTGTAAAACAGGTGAAGCTTTCTCTACTCATTTCAGAGAGCAGATTTCAGAGGATGATGAGAGGTGCTGTGTGTTGGTGAATGAAATATTTCACGTGGAAGACATACATATGTCGAACATCTGTATGCCAAATTCCATGGAACAAACCCTAAGGGAACCCACGACCATAGAAGCTCTAATACACAAACAGTGGATGCTCTCAGTACCCTGCCCTCACCAAGTGGTCGCCCGGCTTCAAGAAATTAATAATTTTACCCTAAGCTGCACTATATAGTTAAAATTAATTTAACAGACATCTAAATAATGCTTTACCCAAAATCGCAGTGTATGCATTCTTTTCAGCAGCTCCTAGAACTTTCTCCAAAATAGAACATATTTTAGGCAAAAAGCCAAGTCATTACAGAGAGAGAGAGAGAGAGAACCAAAATAATTTTTGAAAGCTCATCAGACAATAATGAAATAAAAGTAGAAATCAAAAGCAAGAGAAAGGACAGAGAGTTGGAAAAAATATGAAATTGAGCAACAACTCTACAGTTATTAGTGATTCACTGAAGAAATCAAGGAAATGACAACATCCTAGGATCAGATGAAAATGAACCATGAGAATCCGTGGGAGATAGGAGAAGAGTTTAAAAAAAAAAAGAAAGAAAGAAAGACCTTCAGAGCCATGAGAGAATGCAGCAGTGCATCTCAGGAGCTCACAAAAAAAAAAAAAAAAAAAAAAAAAAAAAAAAAAAAAAAGAGAAAAGAAGACAGTAGAAGAGGGCAGGAAAGGGTAAGGATCAGAGCAGAGACTAATGAGACAGACACTAAAAGAACGAGTCACAGGATCGCGGACTGATTCTTGGAGATGAGATTAACAACACTGAGAGGCCCTTAGCCCAAAAGAGAGAAGCAATGGAATGAGAGAGAGAGAGAGAGAGAGAGAGAGAGAGAGAGAGAGAGAGAGAGAGAGAGAGAGAGAGAAGCAATGGAATGAGGGGGGGGGGGGGGGGGGAGGTCATTGAAATCTGAAGGATTAGGGATTATTTAGAAAATGCACACCTTAAGAATTTCAACAAATACAAACAAATGGATATAGTTCTAGATACATAAGGCCTACTGAAATTGAATTTGTGTATTTTAAGAAAACTAAACAAATCAATAAGAAGGACTAAGACTGAGGGTTTTTTGGTTTTGGTTTTGGATTTGGTTTTTATTCCAGATCGGTACAGATCCGCGGCAGCACGTTTCATCACATGTGTAAGGGACCGACACCAATGTCTGTCCCTCTAACTAGTCCATAAGACGGAAACACGAGGAACACTTGCAGACGCATTTTACAAAGTCAGTATCACTGTACACTAACACTGAACACAAGTGCAATGAAAAGTGTACACAAGCTTCTTTAGTGAGTGTGAGAAGAAAGACTGCCAATGGCCGGGCATGGTGGCACATGCCCATGTTCCTAGGACATGGGGACAGAGGCGAGAGGGCTGTGAGTTCAGAGGCCATCCTGCGCCACACGGCAGGATGCTAAGACAGTAACATTAGTAAAACAGGGATGCAAATGGCCTGAAGAAATCAGTAACACTGAGTGACCCGGGAGGTTTCTCGCAGGGATACAAGGAAGGCTCTACCCAGCACATACGCAGAGTCACAGACAAAAGAGGCACAGCTCTTTCAATAGAGAGAGGAAACATTTTGACAAAATTCAACGTCCAAGGAAAATCCTGAACAAACTAGAAATATAAGGATCATATCTCAAAACAAAAAAGGCTATATTTAAAAAATCCATATCCAATAACATACTCAATAAGGGGAAATTGAAAACTGTTTCCTCTAAAATAAGGAACAAGAGAAGAATTTTGACTCCGTGCACCTCCTAAACACAGTGTTCGAAGCCTCGTGCTGGAGCGGTAGGACAATTATGGTGACTTGAAGCTGGCATGTTCCCACCAGACAATCTCATGTTTTAACTGCTTTTGGGGTAGGGGGATTGGCCAGTTTTACTAGTTAGGAGGCTGTGGAATCTTTACCAGGTAAGACCTGTCCAGAGAAAGTAGCTCGTAACAGACAGGCTGCTGAGGGGTCAACCTGGACCATCTGGCTCTGATCTCACACTATCTACTGCCTGGTCCCTCATGGAAGGCATGCCCCCACCATTACTTCTTTTGTCATGAACTTCATCATACTGTTTGCCATGAAGGGCATAGACCCCCCTGAAACCAGGAGCCAAAATAAACATTTTCATCCCAGAAGATGCTTTTCTGGAAGCCGTTTGGTCACATTAATGCAAAAAAAAAAAAAAACAAAAAACCAAACAAACAAACAAAAAAAAAAAAAACAACAACAACAACAAAAACCTAATATGGTAATGAGGAGAGGGAAACATTTGGGATCTAGAGTGAGGTCTCTGGTGTGACCGTAGTTGACTGTGTGGCTCTTGGGCCTTCAGACAAGCTTGTAGGAGGAAGGTTTCCCAAACATGTGCTGGAGCAGCCCTGGAATGTTCAAAACAGCTTCCAAAGATGGAGATGGTTAAGGTAAATTGTCAACTTGTGAGAATCTAGAATGTTCTTCGGGATGGACTTCCAGCCTTGGCTGTGAATCTAGAATGTTCTTCGGGATGGACTTCCAGCCTTGGCTGTGGGTGTTGTCCTGATAACGCAAAGTGACATGGGAAGAGCCAACCACTGCAGGCGGTACGATCCGTGGTAGGGTCCTAGACTGCTGGTAAGGACGGTGAGCTGAGCGCAGGCTGTCATTGCTGTTTTCTTTCTCATAGCAGATTTGATGTGACAGCTGCCTCAAGCTCCTGCTGCCTTAATTTCCTCGTCATGATAAGCTGTGCCCATGCGACCCACCCCATCCCCAAGTCTCTCTTACCCAGCAAAAGAAAGCCAGCTGAGACAATGCCTTGGGTGAGATTTCAGACGAGAGTGCCAACAGAAACGTGCACAGCGAAGGCTGTGTTCCCGAGGCTTCTGTTCGGAACAAGCACTCCAGAGGGGATTAAACTAGAGGCCCCTGATATTACACTCTGGCAGAGAATCGGGGATATATTTCAACCATGTCTCCAAAATATGAGTGAGGCTGAATCCAAAAGAAATTGAGTAATTTTTTTTCTGAGTAGTCAATTTCAAGCCTGCACAGTATTGAGACTATAGTACGGTTGTTGAGCACGTGTTTTAGGCAGTGAGAATTGAGAAAGAAGATCAAATATGGATGATTAGAGATACATGTAAGTCTGACTGTAAATGACATGAACATGCTGGTGCCACAGACAGTGCTGATTAAGACAAAGCAGCTCTAACTGTTGCAGAGATTGCTGCCCACAAAAAGAAGCTGTGCCCTGGGTCAGTAGGAACCGTGCCTTGACGAGATCATATCCATTTAAGACTCAAGTTCTAAAACTGAAAACTAGTTTATTGTTTTTAAATTGTGAGTATTATTTACAGGCCTGGCTAGCAATCCATTATGACACTGACACTTGTTATATTTTAAAATAGCCTTGGTTAACCTAGGGCAGGGCAGACAGTAATCCTCTAAACTACCTTCCATAGTGGGGCAGGTATGGGATACCTGTCTCAATCCCATGCCATCTGCTTCGAATAACTTCTATCAAGCTACCTCCCATGCATAATCTCAAATACTTGCTAATGTTCTTCATCTGGGCCAAATCCTCCATCTACGCCGGCCATGTGCTTCTCCTCCACCTAGCCCATGGCGGCCTCCTCTCTTCTCCTCAGGGTCTCTTTCTTTCTCCTCGTGGAGGTCTTTCTTCCTCTTCTCCAGTCTTTCTCCTTCTTCCTTGTGGTGGTCTCTCTCCTTCTTCCCAGAATTCCTCTCTCTCCTTCTTGGGACCTTTAGCCACAGCTCTAGCTCCTCTGCCCTGCCCAGGTGGGATGGCTTTTTAGTCATTAAAAGTTGGGCCACAGAGACAGCAAGCAGTAATTAGCATCAAAATACATCAGACCATCCCCCAACACTTGTTTGGAAAAATTTCCTTTAGAAATTAGGTATCTGCAGGGATGCCCTGCTCAAGTGAGGGTCACATAAGACCCTGATTTACCATACAGGCATCCAAGGCTGTGTAGCTACGGTCCTAGGAGGCCAGTAGCTGTTCAACATGGCAGCACAATTGGATACCCATGTGGGACTTGGCAAGCATGCAAAGTATAAGAATTATGGTGTTATCAAG
Organism: Acomys russatus; assembly: GCF_903995435.1. NCBI lineage: Eukaryota > Metazoa > Chordata > Mammalia > Rodentia > Muridae > Acomys > Acomys russatus. The sequence goes on along the minus strand of NC_067148.1, from coordinate 56,739,477 downwards.
CCTTATACTGAGATATTTAAGGACTGCTGGGGAGAACAAGAAACCTGCAGTTTCATACATGAAACCTATTAAAAAGGAGATGCATGAAGCCATCGTTCAGTGGCGGCCTCAAGATGTTAGAGACGCCCAGAGCATACCTTGCCTGACAGTGGGAGCTGTGGGGGCCAAGTGGAGACAGCTTAGCAGAAGAGCTCTGTGTGTTGCAGGTGGCCATATGAGTAGGGCTGCCATAGCCACCTTGAGCTGAAGTGACGCGGCCACATTCCCCCAGACGCCCCTGTAGAAAAGATTTAGTGTCTGCCCAGCTAGCCTTCAGTGTTGCTTTGATCCGATCCTACATTGCTCTCTTCCTGTTTCTTTCCTCTACTATGGGAACATTTACTGTCTGCCACTGCGAGTGTAAATGTTTCCTTTTATTTTGCAGGGAGTGTGTCTCAGAAAAGACTCCAACTTGGAAACAGTGTGAGGAGCCGTCGGCGTGTGGACTTCTTGACGTTGGACTAATGCACTCTGCGTTATAAGATGGCCAGAGGCCTTCGGGAGCCAGGGGTGGACATCAGGGTTTGAGTCTGCATGGACTCCTGCATTGAATGTTTATTCCCTAGATGGTTGTACTCCTTGAAGAAACCAAAACCTTTAAGAATTTGATCCTGGCTGGTTACTAGAAAGTTGGCCTCCAATGGCCATAGACAAGCCTTGCCTCCAGCCCTACACTCTGCCTTTCCTAGTCTGCTATGATGGACAGGTCTTTCCTATAATCTCCTACTTCTGAGAGATAGCGCTCTCCTCTCTCTCTCTCTCTCTCTCTCTCTCTCTCTCTCTCTCTCTCTCTCTCTCTCTCTCTCTCTCTCTCTCCCCCCCCCATACCTTCCCCAATATGGTGGTCCGAGACCCTCCAAAATCTCCAGCCAAAATAAATCTTGGTCACAGCCATGTGAAAAAAACTGATACAAAAATTGAATAAGATCAAAGAGATACAAATAGGAGAAGGAATTACACCCAAAACCACTGGTTAGACAAATGTCAGCTGCCTTAATGAACAGTTGGGAAGAAAGCTATCAAGGAAGAGGGGCGGGGCTGGAAATCCAGATGTGCCCACATGTGGAGCACTGAGAAGTAGGTGCAGAGTCTGGGCGGGGCCAGAAATCCAGATGTGCCCACATGTGGAGCACTGAAAAGTAGGTGCAGAGTCTCTGCGTGTATAAAAGTCAGCTCGCAACGGACTGGAAAACTTTTAAATATCTTAAAGCCCTTTATTCTTCACTGCTACTGTAAATGGAAAATTTTTACAGCTGACCTCATTCATTATTATTTCTCCAACCTTAGAATTTTTTTCCACAGTCCTTACAGATTTATGGCTGGCTTTGGGCAGCTGGAGTGTTACTGGACATCCCAATCTTCACTGCAAATAAATGCATCTCCTGGGAAACGGTGACAAGCCCCTAACTCTGTTATTCCCGGGGTGAGTTTTAAGCAGTCATTGCTTTCCTGCTTATCTGTTTTTAACATCTAAATGCCAGTTTCCAGAGGTGAGCTTATTCTTTTTAGAAGAATTCCATTTGGAAAGAATGTCGAACTCCAAAGAAAGTTACAGGAGGGTCCATGGCAGCTGCTCAGCCATCACCTCGGCACCTCATGTCCTCTCACCTGCTGCCCACTTGTTCTGCCCTCATTCTCATCTGCCTGCATTCGTGTAGGGGCAGAAACAGGTACATGTGCAATATATATATTTTCAGAAGCCTCCTCCCTTCCTATGTCACGGACACAGATGTGTCTCTATATCACAGACACCCTCCCTTCAGAACTATGTGTCTTCCTGAGTAATGAATGGAACAACATCTCACATCACCACAGATCAGTTATAAGTTTATGTTATACGTGGATTAGTTTTCCATTTATGTTACACTGTTGTCCATTTTCCCCAAAATATAAGTAAATTTTGTTGGTGTGATGATGTTTGTGTGTTCATGAAAGTACAGACTGTGTGCGTGTATGTATGCACATGTATGTGCTCATGTGTGTACACACACATGTGCATGTGTGTAGTTAGGTTGACACCTCACTTATTGCTGCTTGGATGTCAGTTATCATTTTTGTGAGGCAGGGTCTCCTACCGGCCCAATAGGCTGGGCAGGCCAGTGAGGCCCAGAAACTGCCAGCCTCTGCCTTTCCATTCAAGTGCACACCCCCACACATGGCCTTTGTAACATGGATTCTGAGGGTAAAACTGTAGTTCTCAGGCAAGCATTTCACTCACTGAGCCATCTGCCTAGCCATTCACTCTACCTTCTAACAGCCCTCCCCCTGCAACCCTGTAAACAGGATCTATCTAGAATTGGAAATCACTTTAACCTGACAAGTCTCCTTTGGTCTGGAATATTTTCCATTAATATGTCAGTGCCTTTTATCTCAGTGACATTTTTAAGTACACAGTCTTCTCATATGGCTTTTCAATAAGAATATTCATCATTGTGTACTTTCTGGTAATGCCCCTTATGATTCAGTTACCGTAGTATTACAGGGCTGCTGCCCTCAGTCCACCACCCCAGGGGTGTACCAGGACCCTCCATCCCTCAGTCCACCACCCCAGGGTGCAGCAGGACCCTCCATCCCTCAACAGTCATGTCTTTGCTGATTACTAGTCTTATGTTGTCCAGGATTCTCACTACATGGCTCTACACACAAAATATGTGTGCACATACAAGCATAAACACAGCACACATGTGTACATACTTTATAAACTGCAAGTCCTAACAAATATGTGCAATTCTTACCTATCCCCAAAGGTGTGTTCCTTGTCCTCTCATTCTGTGACATTTCCTGTCTGAAGTCCCCCTTCCTTCCTTAACCAGACCCTCCAGGGCAACTCACAGGGCTACAGAACTGCTTTGTAACACTATCACAAAAATCCCCTAACAAATGCACCCTTGTGTACAGCCTCCCTGCCCTGTCCTGCGGAGGTGGGCGCCCGAATGACCTGCACTCATTCCCTCTTCTTCTTTATGCCGCTACTGTGTTTGTTCCCAATTGCATGCAATTTCTTTTGTTCCATTTGTTTTCCCTTCTCAGTGATTGAATGTTTAATATCTTTCCAAAAGGTAAAAACCTATTAAACAAAGATCCCGTGTGCCTGTCTCTCCCAGAACCCTGAACACTGCAGCCCTCACGCGGAAGGCAACCAGCCTGACTGCTGTCTGTACTGTCTCTGTCCTTCACAACCTTGTTCGTGCAAAGCTAGTGGGTGTTCTTCTTAGCTTCTCTCTTACACAAGTCAGCACACTCGCGTGGTTTTTGCACACAGCTTCCGGCCTGTCTGAAGCTTCTTGGAAATGTTGACATGTCAGTCACCTCACGTTCTTGCTTATAGCTGCATTGTACTCTACCGAGTGTGGGCACCGCCACGCATTCAAGCTGCATTCGGATGCCTAGATTCTTATGTGAGCAAAAAATTGTTTAAAAACTCCATAAATTGGCTTGTAAAAATGTCTTTAAAATCTCACATCCACAGATGATTTTGGAAGCTTCCAAGAAAAACTTAAATGGTAATGAAATCCAAAACTGGTAGCAAGATTAGTGATTTTTTTTTTCAGGTTCGTCTTATTTCTGCAAAGATAACTATCATGTGTGCTTAATTCTCCTGGTCTCTCTTTCACACAGACTGTTTGCAGCAGGCTGGGTTGAACATGTTTTGTGTGCCTGTCTCCTATTCACAGATTTGAAATTTCCCAGCTCATTTCAAAGGTGCTGCACGCACACTCACACACACATACACTCACACACATAATACACAACCATACACACACATACACACACACTCACACGCTCACATACATACACTCAAACACACTCAACACACTGACATACATATATATATTTACACTCACACACATAATACACAATCATACGCACACATTTACACACTCACATACATACACTCAAACACACTCAACACACTCACATACATATATATATTTACACTCACACACATAATACACAATCATACACACACACTCACACACTCACATACATACACTCAAACACACTCAACACACTGACATACATATATATATTTACACTCACACACATAATACACAATCATACACACACACTCACACACTCACATACATACACTCAAACACACTCAACACACTGACATACATATATATATTTACACTCACACACATAATACACAACCATACACACACACTCACACACTCACATACATACACTCAAACACACTCAACACACTGACATACATATATATATTTACACTCACACACATAATACACAACCATACACACACACTCACACACTCACATACATACGCTCATGTACATTCTCATACACACACACTCACACATAGACACACACTCACAGAGATATTCACACACATATGCACTCAAACATAGTTGCACACACACATACACCTATACCCATGCACACTGCTGGTAAAAAGCCAAAGGATAATAACAGACAAAAGGGAGATGTATATTAATAATTCAACATAGCAAACTAAGAATCTAGGGAAGGGGCTGGAAAGATGGCGCCTCAGTAGGAGCACCATTGTTCTTGAAGAGGACGCAGGTTCAATTCCTAGCACCTACATTGCGGCTCATAACCATCTGTAAGTAATTCCTGTTCCAGAGAACCTCATGTCCTCTTCTAACCTCTGTGAGTACCAGGTATGCACAAGGCTCACACACACACACACACACACACACACACACGAGAGGGGGGGCATGCACTCACACATGTAAACTAAACTAAGTAAATATTTTAAAAAGAAGACACTATAGAAATTAAGACATTGTCCATGGCTCAACAATGGTGAGAGACGCAAGGCTGGGCACGGGAGGAGCCCATGGTATGTCTCATTCATGAAAGTGTTTAGTGACACATGAGTGTTGAATACAGGGGTCAGGCAGCAGCCTGCAGCCAGCAGGGCAGATAATCCCGGAACTCCTTCAGCATTTCAAAATGGTTTCTCAAGGCAGCACTGGGGAGCTGTCCCTAATTCTGTGAGCAGTATAGTATGGCTAAAAGGTAAAATAGACCTTGGAGAATTCAAATCAAAATAAACATTATATTTTAACTACCTGAAAGGCAAGAGGGAGACATGCCATGCCTTCTGGTTGTCTCTTTCTTGTTTAATGGTTTATTTGTGATATGACCGTTTTAAACTTTTCTCCCTAAATTTCCCGTATTTCTTGAACATAACTAGTAGTGTGCTAACAAAAGTGCATTTCACGGTGATAAAAGAGAGCTAGAACTGTACTGTATAGGTAAACAAAGCCCCATGACATGGAATGCCCTAAGACCCACAAAGTCCTGTAGCCTTCATATGTGAGAAAACCTCTACACATCAACCCCAGCGCAGACACATGAGGAGGGGACGTTCTCAAGGCTCGAAGCCAGAACTAAAGCCAATCATAACCTAGGAGTCAAGCTTGGAAGATGGCCACCTGCCTGTTCCAGACAACAGGGCACACCCCAAGGCCCTGCGTGTTCCAGACAACAGGGCAGACCCTAAGACAACAGGGCAGACCCCAAGCCCCCTTAGACCACAGCACCCTCCTCACAGACAAGGACAGCTCCAGGAAAATGCCCTGTGCTGCTGAATCAGTGAAGTTGTTTTTGTTTTTATCATTTTATTTTCCCAGAACACTCACAAAAATCATATTTTTCTACTATGAAATTGATTCATTTTATCACTAATGATGGAGACGTAGTATTATTCAAGGTTTCATAACCACAGAAAAGCCAGGTACAAATTATATGCTATTATTTTAAAAGCTTGCAACAAGAATGAGTCACAGCATTACTGGGGAGATGCCTTGGCCAGAGAAAAGGCTGACGCTCTCTTGGCAGTGGCCCTCTGTGCAGCGCCATGTGCGAGATCTATCAGTGTGACACAAGAGTGCTACCATGGCTTCCTGGACAGGCTGAGCCTCCACTATAGATGTGAGAAAAATCACCTCACAAGGTTTTTTCGAGTGAAAGTTTGGTCAACTTGGCATTTGATGGAGCAAAAGCAAAGCATGCCCCCATCTGTGCTGACACACAGAAGCTCCTAGAGCCATCTGAGGAATTTTTAACATTTGCCATCACAGTCAGCAAACAGTGATGGTAAGATATCATTTTATCATTCACGTGGCGAAGCTATACCTGGCACGATTCTGCAGACATGCTCCTCAACTCCAGGCACACACTAGAGCCACACACTAAGTCACCATCAAGGCCCAGTGGAGATACTGCAAACATCTTATGAATGAGGTACCTGAGGCCAAATTTCAATGCATCTGCCCTCAACATGTCGCCACATAGTCACAGTGCTAGCTCATCACTATGGGCTGTAAGCAACCTTGACCATCATCATGACCCACTGATCAAAGACACTGTGATTTATAATTTTAATTCTGAAGTTAAAACTATAGTTAGAAATCTAAATACATAAAAAATATCAAATGAGTATTTTATGTATGGCTACCAAATGGTCCCAGATGCCAAAGTTTGAAAAGGTGAATGAAAAGTTTTAAAGAGACTTTGTGTGAATATCATAATGGTGACTTGGTAGATTGTACAACGCAGACAAACATCATGAAGCTATGCAGCTAACCATCTGGCAAGGACAGTTATGCAAGATTTCCCCTACAACAAAATACACAGATGTTTGATGAGGAGAAAATTAACACAGCGCAGTGGTATACAACGCAGCTGTGTAAAAAGCAAGGCTCAGACCTAGGTTGTCAGAGGTGGCCTGGCAGCTTTGAAAACTATAAAACGGATACAATGCACAAAGCGGATAGGCATGCTCTAAGTTTTTGCTTCACGGAAGAACAAAAGGACTGAACCACACACGGACAGAATGAGGCTCCGCGTTCTCTGACTGCTCCATTGACACAGCCTGGCAGCACGAAGCTTTAGCGCCTAAACTTCGACCTCTGCACTTTACTGTTGTGTTAGAACTTCAGAAATTGGCAATGGCGTGGGCAGGAGATACGAGGACCCCAATCAGCACAGAGCAGGCACGGGAACAAGGAAAGGGACCAGGTTTGCTCTCATTGGGAGGTGAGAGGGCAATGTCTGACCACTGGTGTCTGGCCAAAGAAAGTGTCCGGCGGCAAGGTGTCAACTGACATTGAGGCTCCAGGCCTGGGAGAGATGCCCAGATTTTCCACATCGTGACAAGTTGTACTTTTTACAAGTACAAAGTGTGTATTTGACCTACCAAAGCTTTCAAAAGCTCTGAACGAGTCACAGACACAGCAGTAGCATGGCTACTCCTCAGTTCTAGCCCTTCTGGTCCATTCCTAGAGCCTCTGTGTTCTTCTGAGTACGTCAGAATAAATCATTACTGAGAAAGTGCACTTGCTGCAAGGTTCCGGAAGACTGTGGTGTGCTTGTCACAGCCTCCCATCTCCTCTTTAGGAAGTTTTATGCTGAGGGTTTTACCTATGCTTACAATGGTGCTGGATCCATTGTAAGCTGGATCCATGCCCTTCGAGAGTATCTGTCACTATTCTGTCTATGGATTATAAGACGTACTTGGAAGACAAAGTGAGCCCAGCCTTCATAGCAGCTGGTCTCTGGAGCGCACGGGCAAAGCGGATCCACAGGTTCTGAATTCTGCTCTCTGTAAGCGGAATCTTCTTTGCTGTCTCCTGCTCAGACAAACAGCGAAGGGCGTGACTTATGTGGCGTACTGCAGACTGGACACCGGGCCTCAGTTAGAGACTCATCTCTGTTATTTTGAACATTTTTTCAGAGATTGATTCTGGACCCAAAATCCCAAATTGCTGCCACGATCACACCAAGAGATGTTCCTTTACAGGAAGCATGGAATTCAGGAATCAACAAAATAATTTAATAAGCTACTGCCATTCTGACTGTCTTTTGAGTATGCACTCTCCTACAATCTCAGGTGCAGAATCCCCATTACCACGGAGCTTTGGGTATGAATTCAACATTTAAATATGTATCCTGACTACTGAACAAACTATAGTCTCAGAAACAAGTGAACAAACAACACATTTCAGAACAAGCAAGATACAGCTGGCTCCAGGTAATCTGAGCCCAGTCAACAAAGAAAAGGAAGCCAAATGGCACATAGTCAGGCCTGCACCCAGAGAATTTTTAAAATAGCTCCTGTGGTGGGTAATTCACCGTTCCTCAGATGGATTCCAAGCATCTTCTCCTCTGGTGTCTAAAACAATAAATCCACTCCCCATTTGGGGCAGGGTGGAGGGAGGGCAAGGGTATAGGGGTACTGCCAATATATATGTCCTTCAGCTACGGGGGGAGTGTCTGCCCTTGATTGCAGATGCCACTCTTTTCTTCTTTAATATCTCTTCCTTCAGAAGAGCTCTGGGCTTGACACTCAGCTTCCCTCTGGCAGTGTAGATAAGCCTCTGTCGCAGGAGTGCTAAGCCCCTTCTAGGAATATAAGTGCAGCCCTGGTTGGCTCCCCGGCCCTAGTCTTCACACCAGCTATCTCACAGCAGCCTTGGTACTTTGGCTGTTACAGTTTCAGAGAAGGGAATTGTACATATAGGAAAGTAACTGAGCTGTGAGATCAGAGCATCTCTTCAATTTTGCACCAAAACTAAAGGCTGTGGAGCCTATGAGATATGGACACCGATGCTGGGCCTTTCTGAGGTTGAGATCCTTTGCAATTGATGGGTATGACAATTTCACATCACAGAGCAGCAAGCTATGTTTATATGTGCTCCATTCGAAGTAAATATCAACGAAACAAACTGCTAAACACCAGTAAATTCATCTTCGAGCTAGGGTCAAGACAATACATACAGAAGAAAAGTAAAAAACAGATAACAGACCAAGTTCCGCAGCCACACAGAAGGATGAGCTGAGTTGATAATGTCTTCCAAGCATCTTGAAGCGCAGGCAGCTCTTGCCGGCTTGAATAACTGCTCAGGGAGCTACGTATGGTCACCACGCAGATCATAACACTTAGCCCATCAACTTTCTGGGCCATGGAGCTCAGAACACAAAAGCTTGGCACCACGTGGAACTGTTCTAGATGGGAAAGCTCCAAAAGTCTCAAGGAGTTTTAGAAACTTTAATAAGAATATCATTCTACACCTACAGAACTAAATATAGACTCAGACTTGTACAGAGCTAAATACATATTCAGACTTTATTTTTAAAAACAGCAAGAACAACAACAGCAACAACAACAACAACAGCAACACACATATACACACATACACACACATACACACACTCACAAATTCTGTCTGAGGGAGGATATTTGTTCTGCTCTATTCATTCTTCACTCATTCAAGTAGGAAGACTGAAAATGAGGGAAAGCAAACAAACAGGAGGATGAGCCAGAATGTGTCTCTGCCCACAAGGAGTCCTAAATGAATACAACCCATTGTCCTAGAGAAGACTGAAATCTCATTAGTGGAGCATAGAGTATTTATTTCCAAAATCATGTGACTTTATAACAAATTTTAAGACTAACAGAGCATGCCAAGAAAATGGAGGCAGTAGCATGAAGGTTAGAGATGGCAGAGTGCAAGGGAGAGAGAAGAGGAAAGTTGTGTATTTCTGCCTTGTTTACCAAGGAAACCCATGAAATGAGGAGAAGCAAGCTCTGTTCTCAGCATGAAGAAACTCCACGTGTGGCCAAGTGTGAAGGCAGGAGAGGGGAGTGCAAAGGTGAGGAAGAGAGCTGCCAGCAGGAAGACGCTCCGTGGAGTGACAGAGGGGAGATTCATGTCAGGCACTGTAATCATAGATCAGAGATGAGGACCAGAGCATCCTCAATGGATGGACCAGACAGAAATAGACTGGCTAAGCAGAGGTGAGGCCTGACCAGCAGGAGTCTAGGTGACTACTGGTCCAGGGTGATAGTGTGAATGAAGCAGGCTCAGCATGCGCAGACGCCAAACACAGAGAGGCTGAGAAGAACAGGGGATCAGAGCTAAAAGGAAGTCTAGGAAGCCCTTGCACTAAACAAAGTGAAGCCCCGTGTCAGATACTGCCAAAGCCTTAGGAGATTATCCCCAAGAATTAGGAAATCTTCTGGTATTTGCAGATACAGGTCAAAGGTCAAAGAGGTCACTGTGCTTTCTCCATAAGGTGACAGGAGCTAGACGGGCTTGCTAAATTAGCACCCATTTTAAAGAAAAAGGGAAAAAGAAGAGAGGAAAAGACAAAAGTAGGGAAGGATGGAGGAAGGGAAGAAGGGAGAGAGGGCCGAAGGGATGAAGCTCCACCAAGGGAGAGAGGACCCTCAGAAAAACATACAAAATGGTTCCAACTCTGAGGCGCTGAAGATTGCTCAGTGAGCAAAGCACCGAATGCCTGTGATCCCAGACCTGGGATGGAGCCAACAAAGTTCTGAGACACAGGTGACATGTAAAGGGACATGTTACTAAGGCAACAGGTATAGTGCAGGAAAGGCCACAGTTCACAGAGGCAGATAAACACCATCAGCTTAACACGTGTGGACCAACAGATGAAGGGCTCCGTCCTAAATCAAGGCAGTAGGGTGGCAACCAGGAGTACCCACAGAAAACTACAGGGCAGGACGTGAGTGGACTTCCAACCGACACATGCAGAGGCCACCAACCTCTGCAGTCACCAAGCTGGCCACCCAGGAACCTAGAACATGGTCATCGACAAGGACCCTGAGTCTGAGGAGGCAGCGCAGCAGGAGGCAGGGGGAGAGGGCGACTGAGCTAAGCGTGGTTTGTGCAGTACATATGGAGGACGAGGGCTGCGTGAGGCTGGGGAGGAGGCATGGAGAACTGGAGACTTGACTACATCCTGTGGGATGCACGTGGGAGAGGTGGGTAAACTGGCTCGGGGGCCACGCAGCCTCAGCCTGAATGTGATGTCATGGGGGAGGAAGGGAATGCACACAGAGTTGCTAGAATCTACAAGTAAAACCAGAGGCCCAAAGCGGCCAGCGTCTTCAGGAGGGAGTTAGTGGAGGAGGCTCTGTGTGTCCTGGGGTCGTTTCTGCAGCATGGTTTCTACCAACAGAATGAGTAACTACAGGCCACAGGTTCGAGATCCAGAAGGAAAAGTCAAACCAGGCAATACCTGCCTGTCTGAGCCCACAGATTTGCCATGCACACCACCTACACACAAGGCTTTGTAGTCTATCCTGCAGCATGCGACACAGGGGTGGACGGGAGCTGCCAGGGAGAAGCAATTCTACGTGTGTGTGTGTGTGTATGTGTGTGTGTGTGTGTATGTGTTGTGTATGTGTTTGCATGTATGTGTGTGTATGTACGTGTGTGTATGTGCGTGTGTGTGTGTGTGTTAGGTAACAGCAGGCTCACAATGGGGCTGAGGATCCCAGAAAGAGAATGGATAATGAGACACCTAGGACCCTGAGGCTCCTCAGGACAAACAGGAAGCCAGAGGGAGAAAGTGGAGGAACTGCAGGTCTTCAAGGAGAAGCTAATGCTACTTGAACCTGTGAAAGCAACCTGCATAGGTACATCAGGTAATGTGACCCAGGCCTGCCACTGTGGACGGGGTCCAACGATGGCCTACAGAGGGTGAGCACGGAGCTATAAAGAAATCCGTGGCCCCGTGGCAGCACTTGCAGTTCAAGGATTTCGTAGAGAACATCACAGGCTGGGAACATGCTGAGTGAGGAGAGGAAGAAGCACAAAGATGTTGGTGGTGCATCAAGACACAGGGATGGCGTAAAAGACACGGGGATGGCATAGGTGACACAGGGATGGCGTAGGAGACACAGGGATGGCGTAGGAGACACGGGGACGGCGTAGGTGACACGGGGACGGCGTAGGTGACACGGGGACGGCGTAGGAGACACAGGAATGGGCGTAGGAGACACAGGGATGGAATAGGAGACACGGGGACGGCGTAGGAGACACAGGAATGGGCGTAGGAGACACAGGGATGGAATAGGAGACACGGGGACGGCGTAGGAGACACGGGGACGGCGTAGGAGACACGGGGACGGCGTAGGAGACACAGGGACGGCGTAGGAGACACGGGGATGGAATAGGAGACACAGGAATGGGTGTAGGAGAAACAGGGATGGCATACGAGACACAGGGATGGCGTAGGAGACACAGGGATGGGTGTAGGAGACACAGGGATGGTATAGGAGACACAGGGATGGCATACGAGATACAGGGATGGCATAGGAGACACAAGGATGGCGTACGAGATACAGGGATGGCATAGGAGACACAGGGATGGCATACACAGCAGCAGACCCACCTGCTTCTACTTGAAGCAAGAATAGAAACAGTGGAAACAGCACAGCACAAACCGCAAAGCACCCCCCCCCCTTAGCACGAAACAGAAACGGTCATCAGGGCTGACAGGGAGTGTCAGAGAGCAGCAAGTCAGCTCACAGTCCCAAAGGATGGAGATGCTTGCTGGGTGAAGGGTACCCGACAAAAGCACCTGTGCGATAGGCCACCCAGAGAGGAGAGTGGCGTGAGCCACCGTTGCATCATCTGTTCTACCATTAGCAGGGGTCACAAAGGTCAGACCGTCTCATGAGCAGTCTCCAGGGGCAGGGGCAGGTTTAGCTGAGGAACAGGGCCACGGAGGAGGCCGCTGTGGCAGGCAGGACAATGTCCCGAAGTTATGTGCCGGCACTGATCCGAGAAGCTGCATATGTCCTCACTCATGGCTGACAGGATTAGGTGGGTGTGAGTGTCTGCAGCATCCTGAGGTGGGAAGGTTATCCTGCCTACCACGGGGTGAGCCAGTGCTGTCACAGGCTCCTTGTCAGAGGGAGGCAGGAGCGGCTGGGAAGGAGATATGACACTGAAAGCAGAGGTTAACATGCTTGCAAGGCAAGGGGTGCAGGTGGTCAGTGAGCGACCGGGGTAGGAAGAGACTCCCCACCACCCCAGTGTTCAGAAGGAAGGAAGACTCACTTCAGACAGCTGACCCTCTGAACTGTCAGATGATAAACCTGCGCTGTTTCAGACTGTTAGAGTGTGGCGATCTGTCACAGCATCAGTGGGGACCTGATACTGTCCCTCAGCTACATGGAATCAAGACAAAACCTGCTACTAATCTATCAAAGTATGTAAAGAACACCAAGAGATTTTTAACTTTTCTAATAGCGAATTTCATTTTGTCTTGAAACATCAAAAAAGAATTTTTAAACACAGAAGTATACCATCCTTGGTGGTGCCTAATTCCTAATTTTTTTTCCTGTTTTCCCAGCAAACCCAGCACTGGCTGGTAAGATGGGAACACTGCATAGCATGAAAGGCATTGCCAACCTTTAAGCTGGTGACCAGAATGTGGGTTCAGCAAGGCTTGCTGCTCAGGGCCAGACGTGCTCCCGTGAGCAGGAAGTATGTGGCTTACGGTTGCAGGTGAAATGCAGGCAGCAGGCACCAGCATCTTGCCTCTCTGTTACTTCTATTGTGGTGCCCACGCCATTTCTCCCACCCAAGTAAGCTGGGCATGGTGGCTCTCAGTAACTGTACGTAACGAAGCAGAGTGAGCAGGGTATGTGGGGAGCCTTCCCGAAGGAAAGAGGCTTCAGAAGCAGGGCACAGACTTTCCGGGTGAATCAGAAACACACCCGGATAAAGACTGCACAGTCAAGCAGAAGCCAGTGCAGGGAGCAGCCCTGACACACGCAGAGGAAGCTGTGGCCAACTGCAGGGGCTTCCACTCCAGACAGAGAATGAGGAGTGGAGGCCGTGAGCGGACATGAGGACTGGAGCCGTGAGCGGACATGAGGAGTGGAGGCCATGAGCGGACATGAGGAGCGGAGGCCGTGAGCGGACATGAGGAGCGGAGGCCGTGAGCGGACATGAGGAGTGGAGGCCGTGAGCGGACATGAGAAGTGGAGGCCATGAGCGGACATGAGGAGTGGAGGCAGTGAGCAGACATGAGCAGTGGAGGCCATGAGCAGACATGAGGAGTGGAGGCCGTGAGCAACAACTTAAAAACAAAGTCTGCGGAATGAATGTGTGCTGGGAAGGAAGGCGGCAGGAGGAATGGGAAGAAATATTTTCAATACCAACTTTAAGAAAGGAAGAAAACAGTATGTCAATTTTCAAATGAAATCAAGACAGAGACCTCATATTTCATCCATAATAAAGAGAAAGAATCTTTAAACCTGCTCTCAACAGCAGGTGTTTGTATTCTTGTGTATGTGTTACCCCAGATGGTGAAATAAATTATAAAGTATGAAACAAATCAATTTGATCTTATGCTAAAAGAAATTTAAATTAGACACGTACATTTGGGGGAAATGTGTGCATAAATAAAATAGGCACATTTTCCTTAAAGTGACGTATGTACATTTTTGTGATTGAATATGAATCTGATTTTTAGGGTTGAACTGTGCGTGTGGGTGCATGTGCGAGCATGCACACAAGTGTGTGTGTGTGTGTGTGTGTGTGTGTGTGTGTGTGTGTGTAAGTTGCAGGTAGCTTTGGTGTTATCTTCTAAAACTTGAATAGCAGGTTAGAAGCCACATTAGCAGTGAACCGCTACTCTACTGTCTTTGGAACAGTCACCCAGGCAAGAAATGCAAACTGCTTTGTTCTATTTTTAACACTCGGAGGCCGAAGGACCTCATCACAGTGGCTGGCGTGAACAACATTATTATAATATTTACACACTGAAAGGAACATTAACAGTCGAGTGTCGATATAAAATTGAGTTCAGCTCCCTCTTGGAAGGCTGACACGAACCTTCTGCCTTCTAGATGGCACTGAAACTTGCAATTACAAGCATGTTTGTTCATCTTAAAACGCGAGTGTCGAGCTGCGGTAGCATCCACTCTGGAGCACAGGCATCTCCAGGTATTAAGAGATCAAGGGGAAAACAGTAGCTTCACCCTTCTCGTCACGCAGGGTCAGACAAGCCCCCTGGGTCTAACCCAGGGTCCCCTCAACTCGTCCCTTGCACGGTCCCTGACTGAAGAACGCTCTCCCTCACACTGCTACTATTTCCTTGTCTTTCTCATCTCAGTTTTCCCCGCTTGTCCAAGTTTTGGATCATTTCCAACAATGATCCAAAATATCATTTCTCCCTTCCACTCCCCACTCCGGCCCCTCCCGTGTCTGTTTTTCTTTTTTCACATTCTCTCTCCCTCTCTCTCACATAATCGCAGCCTCTTTTTCTTTAATTGTTGCTGTTTTACACACAGAGATAAGCTCATAAATATATACATGCCTGCTAACATGTTTTAGACTGTATCTTCTTTCCCAGCTAAGCAATGCCATCAGCTCTTTGGTGCCCCAGGCTCTCTACTCTGTCTCTGGCCCGCTCAGAGCCTTAAAGCACGACTCCGCGTCAGACTAGAGGAGAAGGTAAAGGCAACCGACGCCCAGCAGATTGGTCTGCTCCACACTGATGTTCTGCCATCATCTTCAGAGTTGACAAATGTGAAAGTTCAATCTCACTTCACAGTCATCTGTTAGCCAAAGGACCATGAAAGAGCATCCTGCGCTGACCTCTCAGTTCCACTCAGCTGCCACTCATCTCCCCCCTCCCTCCATAGGAAACCTTGACAGGCTCTTCCCTCCATGCTAAGGACTTTTTCCTCTCCCTAAAATGTGAGGGATAAAGCTTCATGGTCTACATGCCCCCTGGAGGGGGAGACCTGGTGGCACTCAGAGGAAGGACAGAAGGTTGCCAAGAAAAGACTTGATACCCTATGAGCATATACAGGGGGAGGAAATCCCCCTCAGTCACAGTCATAGGGGAGGGGAATAATGGGAAAATGGGGGGGGAGGGAGGAATGGGAGGATACAAGGGATGGGATAAACATTGAGATGTAACAAGAATAAATTAATAAAAAGAAAAAAAAAAGCTTCATGGTCTACAGCCTAAATACTTGGTTCCCAACACTGCTGCCCTGATTCGCTTCAGGAGAAAAGTCTCCCATTTTCCCCTGGGTGTCTTTTTCATTAGCACCAAACCAAGAGGGAGAATCTGAGAGGAAATATTCACTCTGAGAGCATCTCTGCAATGGCTGATGGGCCTTAAAGACTCTTCCAGAAGAAGCTCCAGTGAAAGCAATACATTCTCTGTCTGGGCTGAAGAAACACAGAAAGGGGAGAGAGAATATGACACTTTGTCTCCTCCAGCCAAAATCCATCTTGCAAATGCCTTCATTACATACTGATGCTGAGATGCCTGATGCCTTAAAGCTCAGCTCAAGGGCCCTGACCAGAGGATGCAGGCTGATGTTTTCTGCAGGCAATTTCACCACATGCCAGTTCGTCATTGCAGCTTCTGGTGACCTTAAGACTATGGAGAGTAACACCATCAAATCCAGGCATAGATGTGGAGGAATGTCTTGAGTGGATGTAACAACTGTCAATAAAGCGCTGTTTAGCCAATCATCTGGGCAGAAGGACAGGAAGTGGAAGGCGGGACTTCCTAGAGAGAGGTGGAGCCAAGATTGACAGTTGAGAGGGAGAAAGGTGATGGTTGACAGTTGACTGCAGGAGGAGGAAGAAGCATCTTAGGACCAGATTGGCAAGTGCTTGAGATACATGTGTTTTATGAGGTTTAGAGTAGTTTATTTTATTTTAAAAGTAGATTAGAATCAGTGTAGATTCTGCCCAGCATAGTGCTTGCAGTTTTAAAAAACGTTTCAGACTCTGTGTCAGTTATTGGCTTCCTATGCTGAAATAATACAATTTATTGTAACACACAGAGGCACCAGCTTTGCCTGTGCCCTTAGGTGAACATCACATCCCCAGTAAATGGTTTATCTGCCTTCACGCATCTACCCTCTGCTGGGCCACTCTATCTATGGACCCACAACGATCCTACAGCCTGGGTATGAGATGGGCACAGGCAGAGAGGGAAAGGCCTATGAGAGACACTATAGCATTTTGGTCCAAGCCACCTTCTTTAAAGATCTCTTCTCAGAATTAAGGAAGGTGTCATAGAAGCCAATCAGAAGTATGAGATGATGCATGCACGCTCATCGCAGAGGCACACAGGAAACAGATGCGCCTGCCTAGCATTTAAGATGATACTGTGGACTCACATAATCTTGATGGGATAAACACCTGAAATCACATCAAGAAACAACTAAAGAAAGAGCGTGGGAGTGTCCTGAGCACTAAGCAGGATCTACACATTCCTTTCTCTCCCAAGGCAGCAGACTTCAGAGGCGGACAGAGACTGCCCCAGGAGACTTCCTGGTCACACACGCCCCTGCCTCCTCGCTGAGGCTCTGCTCTGGTAGGTCTCGGGGATACTAGCACTTCTGTGCTTTCCATCTGATATGCTGACTTGGTTAAAACCTCTGCTCTATGTGCTTTCAGTTTCCATGGTGCAACCTTCATGTTATTTTATTACTGAAGCCACTAGCCTACAAAGCAAAAATAAAATAAAATGTTTCTATCTGTTCACTGGGAGGTACCAGGACTTGGGCTCTCTCTTTCTCTTCCTCTTTAAAGCCCTTTTCTCTGTATCCATCTCTACATCTACAATTATAAATACTGGTCCTTTTGCCAGCAAAAGAACTGTAAGCACCACAACAGAAGGATAGCAAGTACAAGGCTCACCTCTCACAGCAGGTTAAAATACAACACAGTGATGCAAATTTTCAGTACAGAAGATTCCGTGTGCACAACCAGGAGGCCCTGGTAACCGAGCTTTCAATCAGGCAAGGCTGTCCTAGCTGGGATGATGTGATCTGGGGGCTCCACTGTCTTTTGTAACGTCCCACTTAATCTAATACTGTCACTCATCTTATGAAAACAGATCAGTGTAGCATAACCCTTGAATGGAGGTGAGCAAAAGGTATCACAGAAGGAAAATGGAGACTTGAAGACTGACACATAAGAAGGTGATACGTATGTGCAGATTGCATGCTATGTACTTTATGTGTTCAACTTATCTAGTCCTCCAAAAATCCAATGAGGGAGGCCAGTGCCTTTGCTACCTTACCAGTGAGGAAACTGAGACACAGAAAGGTTGACTGACTTTCCCAGGGGTTGCCTCGCTGGTAGATAGTAGTGCTAGCCTGCAAACCAGCTCCATTGTACGCACTGAAATGTTAGCTCTGACCAGCTGTGATGGGCCATTCCCTAGGCCTGGCCATAAATTCCCTAATTGGCAAGCTATCAAGGCAAAGGATTTCATTTCAATTCAATTTCCTAATTAAATCCCCAAGGGTAAAAAAAAAGGTTTAAGGCTGACCTTGGAAAACAGCTCAACTGGTGCGGCCACAGCACTCCATTCTTTTAAGTACTGGTCCCAGGACCAGGTTTCCTGTGTAGTCACAGAAGGTTCTAGAAGAGAAAACACAATACTTTTCTTGAAGCAATTCTTGATGGGATAAAAATAGAATAAAATATAACTGAAGATAAACTCCTTTTAATTTTTTTATTTAATTGATTTATTCAGATGAATTTTTTTATTTAATTGATTTATTCAGATGACATCTCTTGTTATCCCCTGTCTTATATCCTCCTGTTCCTCCCTCCCTCCCTCTTTCCCTCTATTCCCCTCCCCTAGGTCTGTGACAGAAGGAGACCTTCTCCTCCACCATAGGGTCACAGCCTATCAAGTCTCATCTTGGTAGCTTGCTTATTCTTTTTCTGAGTGCCACCAGGCCTCCCTACCAAGGGGAGGTGGTCAAATATGGGGTACCAGAGTTCATGTCAGAGTCAGTCCCCGCTCTCTACACAACTGTGGAGAATGTCCTGTCCATTGGCTAAATCTGAGTAGGGGTTTGAAGTTTACTGCATGTATTGTCCTAGGCTAGTGCAGTAGTTTGAGCAGGACCCCTGGGTCCACATCCACACATCATGATGTTTCTCTTGTAGGTTTCTAGGACCCTCTGGATCCTTCTATTTCTACATTCTCCCATACTTCTTTCACCTAGAGTCCCAATAGGAGGTCCCTGCACTCATCCCAATCTCCTGGTAAGTGAAGACTGTCATGGGACATCCCTTTTGGGCCAGTGTTCAATTATAAGTGAGTATATACTATGTGAGTCTTTCTGTGTCTGGGTTAACTTACTCAGTATGATCATTTCTAGTTCCATCCATTTGCCTACAAATTTCAGGGTTTCCTTGTTTTAATACCTGAGTAGTATTCCATAGTGAAAATATACCACAGTTTCTTTATTCACTCTTCGATTGAGGGACATTAGGAAGCTGCTGAAGGTGGAGGACAGAAGAGCCACAAGTGCCCAGAGCCTTGTCTCTCTCACCTTCCCCCATCAGTGACTCAGCTTGGAGCTCATGGGCACACCTCAAACAGGTTGCAGTCAGCATCCTTAGAGGCACTAGCAGAGGTCACGAGGCAAACAGTCTGAAGGTGTTTAGCACTCTCCTCTTACATCTAGGCTGCTTGGTGGGTGTTGTTGCTCTAAGCATCAGAAGGCAATGTGGTCAGCAGCCTCGATGTGCTTCCTCTTTGGAGGAGGTAATTCTTGTAGAGATTTGTCTTAACGGGCTCACAGCGGACTACCAAGGGGACAGAACACAGGGCTTCTGCTAGTTCTCACAGAACAACAAAACAGTAGAAATAAGCAACATGCCCTTCACAGAGCTAATCTGATGCCTTATACTGACACACCACTTAAGAATGACTCACGACTGTCTCAGGGCACGCAAAGGCCATGGAAACAACACAGTGCCAAGGAGGGGAAAGCATTTTTAAAAAGAAAACTATTTCTTTTAGTAAACATGTGGTAGATTAAAAGTGAGATGAAAAATCACAGAAATCGCATTTCTTATGAAGTCAGCTTTAGGTACCAGAACCATAAATAATTCATTTCCCAATGTTCACTGTGCTTTGATTTTTCTGCTTTCCGAATTTTGTAGATGAATATTTGAGAGCTGAAATTCAAATTTATCATTTTAAAATAGTAAACATTCAGGAAAACCCAACAATAGTTTTAAAATTACAACCTGTGTCTCTAAAAGTCTGTGGCAGTACAAGGAGGCAAAACAGAATTAATGGGATGAAGGTTAGGTTTCACACACACATGTAGTATGCATATGTAATACACACAGATGTTGATGAAGAAGTTATCAAATCCTGTATTTTTAATAGTTAAATGTGCCATTAAGAAATTTAAGGAGACTAAGTGTTATACAGAATCCTTTGTGTGCATATTTTTGCTATTTGAGATATAAAATGAGGCTGGCATGAAAAGCCAAATATGATCCCATTTATCTGTGGAGTCTAAGAAGTATCAACCTTGGGATCAGAGAGACGGAGAAGAGCAGATTAAGAAAGGAGAGATGCTTGTCAAAGGCTTCCGGTCTCCAGGAGGGATGGGCTTTAGGGCCTTATCAGATAACACTGTACACTTCAAAGACTATAAAAGACACGTGCACGCACACACGTGAGAGAGACAGAGACAGAGAGAGAGACTTCCTTTGTTCTCACCTTTAAAAACTGGTAACTAGGAGAAGTGACAGGTATGTTAATTATCTGTAATCTTTATATCACAGCTCACCACTAGGCCCGGGAGAACACTCGGCTTTAAGCTGCTTGCCCTGTGTATGTGCAAACAGGAGTTTGAT
Source organism: Acomys russatus (assembly GCF_903995435.1). Taxonomy (NCBI): domain Eukaryota; kingdom Metazoa; phylum Chordata; class Mammalia; order Rodentia; family Muridae; genus Acomys; species Acomys russatus. The sequence continues at coordinate 56,718,970 of NC_067148.1, read as the reverse complement.
TCCTGGCAAGTCTTTAAAAGTCCCCGTGGTCCCAGTGCCTACAGAGACAGCAGACCCCTGGGGCTTGCTGGGGATCTAGCCAATATGGTGGCCCCAGGTTCAGTAAGTGTCCATGTCTCACAAAAAAAGAAGGTAGAGAGCGACTGTGAAGAGACCCAACCCCGACCTCTGTCCTCCATACACAGATGCAGCCACATGCACTCACATGAGCGAGAATGTACGTGTGCACACACGTGCATGTACACACACACATGCACACACACACATGCACACACACATATTGTATGTATATACCCTAATAAATAAATGTGATTGAAAGTTAAAAAAATAAAATAGAAACATGAACATATAAGATACATCTGTATGTATTACTCATTTAATCACATATTTATAAAACATTTTCTGTGTGCAAAGCACTACACACATATGTGTGCCAACAAGTGCAAACCTACACAGAAAAGAAAGTTGAAACAGTAAAATATTAACAGCAGTTGTATATGGACAATGAGATTAATGTGAATATTCACTCCTTACTGTATTTTCTACAGCCAAAATACTCTATAAGCATTATTACTTTCACACACACATGCATATGCATGCAAACATGCACATACACGCACGCATGCACACACATGCATGCACACATGTACATGCACATGCACACACACTCGAATGCACACACACATACACATGCACACAAAGAAAGACACTTGAAGATACAGATCTAATACGGCTGAGTATTACATGTGTCCCAGAGGAAGGTGCAGATGGTAAAAGGCAGAGCTGCATCCATCCTGGCAAAGACTAGCAGGACAATACAACAACCTGCTGCTGTCAGGATGACTCACACAGACACTTAATAGTTAAACATAAACCTAACTTCTTTGTGAGCCTCCTGCTACACAAAGAGGAGCAATGTGTAAAGCGTAACCCTACGCCTGGTCCAGTAGGTGAAACATACATAGTACACGTAAGTTTCGTTCAATATTCATGCACATGATGGAGAACAAAGGGATATCATGTGATTGCAGGCAACTTTACCTATGCCTAAAGCATATACACAGGACAGCATGCGCGCTAACGTCCAATCATCAGGCGTAGCATTAGTGAGCCACTGTGCGTGAGAAACACTGCTGGAGTACGAGAAAGTGGTTTTATCATCAAATAGAGCTAACAGAGTTGTGAATGGTGGGTTTTCTAGCTCTCCTGGAGTACGAAGCCTTCCTCGTGTGAGCTGTGCAGGAGCCTGTAGCTTCCTCGTGTGAGCTGTGCAGGAGCCTGTAGCTTCCTCTTGTAAGCTGTGCAGGAACCTGTAGCTTCCTCATGTGAGCTGTGCAGGAGCCTGTAGCTTCCTCGTGTGAGCTGTGCAGGAGCCTGTAGCTTCTTGGCCCATGATGCTGCTAAAAGCTGTGTTGTTGCTTCAGTGTCTCACAACACGGGATGCTTTCATTTGCTTCACAGAGAAGGCGACGTGGCAGACCCAGACGGTGTTCCAGTAAGATTATTCAACTCTCAACTCCCTTGTTTTCACACAAGCATTTTGCTGTGTTACAATTATGTGTCTTACAAGGAAAAAAAAGTCCACAGCAGCACTGACACAAAAGCAAATATAGATATCTCATTTTCTACAACAGCTGTGTTCTTAAAAAGATGCTGTGTAATTTCTCAATTTAATCATATTTCCAATTGTCATACATTACCATTTCGCCCCAAGTAAATCATATCTAAGACTTCCTATTGTGATTGCATAAGTACGCAGAGAACCTTTTAACAATCACCATAAAAAGAATACATAATATCAGACAATAGAAACTTCCAATGAATTAAATATTTCAGTAGAGCAAGAGGAATTACTGAGCAATATGGTGCCTGCAAGGGAAAATGTAATGCACGCTGGCTTGCCGGCTCCACAGTCTATGCACAGGCTCTCTCCCACAACCAGCCTTCTCTCTCTCACTATGCTCCCTCAAGCCTTCCTTTAGCCTGAGCTAAACACTGTGTTTGTTTTTCATTGTTCAAGTCAGGCAAGGCCTCACAACATAGCCCAGACAGGCCTGAAATTCGGGTTCTCCTGCCTCCGCCTCTGCAGTACGGAATCAGACAGAGGCACTAGCTGTGTTTGTCTGCTTTGAGTTGGAATACAAGCAACGAAAAAAAAAAAAAATCAGTGAATCCTCAGCTTTGCTCTTCACCATCTTGCTAGCTGCTATTCTGTCTGGCCATGAATTCTTGTCGAATGACTTAAAGGCAAAGGCAGACATAACATCACTTTGGGCCTTAAAAGGGAGTTCATGAGTGTGGCATGGTGGCTCATTGTGTCTACAATCCTCATACTCGGGAAGTTAGGGCAAGAGAGTCCAAGGCCAACTCTGGCTGCAGAGCAAGTTCCAGGCCAGTATGGCCTGCATGAGACTCTAGCTCAAAAAGAAAAACCATCAAGCAAATGGAAGAAGAATTCAAGAAAATCTGTGTAGAAAAAATGTTAATTCAAAATACAGCTGTTCTGACAAGAGATCACATCTAAAGACCTTCTAGGTATATGTGATCCAGCTGGAACACAAACATACCTTTAGTCCAGGAGACAGAGGCAAACAGATCTGAGTTCAAGGCCAGCCTGGTATAGGGCAAGTATCAGATAAAGAAAAGCTTAGGTCCAGGTGTGGAGGCACATGCCTTTAATTCCAAAGAGAGGTAAAGCTCGTTTGTAGAAGGAAGCACCCGTGTTTGAAAATGATGTCTAGTTGAGTGGCAGAAAAAATGACGAATCAGAGAAGAATTGACAGACCCAACTTTCATGAGAAGAGAGAGAAAAGCTACTTAATAGGCAGTTTTTCATAGAGAATAAGAAGTTTTACCAGGACAGTAATAGAGAGATGGGTTGCAGAGAGAGAACTCAGGTGAAGACTGAATCAGCCAGAAAATGAGAAGAAGCCAGAAGATTAAAGCAGATTGCTGAGTTAGTTTGAGGCCAAGCACAGCAATTCTGGGCCAAGAGAGAAGCCAGATTTAATAAGTCAGCTGAGAGAGGAGTTTGAGCCAGAACAGCTGAGCTGAACCAGGCAGCCCAGAGCTCAGAAAGAACAAGTAAGGGTGAGCTTATTAAGCAGTGAGTCTCAGAGGCTGAACACATTCTAAGCTGAGGTTAGACTGTACAGAGGCTAGAAGCTTCCGGGACTAGGCCTAGGTAAGCAGAAGGAGGCAATCAGCCTCTCAGACAACAACTGAGCCAGGAGAATAAAAGCTGCCTTTATATGTTTGACCAACTCGTTTCTCTTAACCACCTTGAAGAGAAGGAACCGACTATTAGATGCTTCGGTGTTTCTTATATGACTCTCCGAGGCGCTTCTTAAGATGTGGCATCTGTCTTATAGAACACTGGGTACATATACAGATTTGCAAATGCTAAGTTTCAACTTCTTTTCCCTACACTCACTGGCTATAGCAAACTGTTCTAATTATTACTCTTCTGGAAAATATTGTGTGATGCAGAAAATATCTTTAGTTATATTTTGTCTGTCACTTGATAAATAGTTAGCATGTGCCAGGTACTGAACTATTTCTATGCTGCACAGATATGATGTGTGTGCATGTGCATGCAAGTGTACATGTGAGCACATATGTGTACATTTCCATTCATACTGTGTGTGAGAGAGAGAGACAGAAACAGTGACGAAGAGACAGGACAGACAGGAAGGGAGCAAGCAGGGAAGGGAGGGGAGGGGAGGGCTGGGTAGCAGGCTCTGTCATGTTGCTGAGGCTGGCTTTGGATTCCTGGGCTTAAGTGTTCCTCTCGCCTCTGCCCACCGAGTATCAGGGAGGACAGATCTGCAGCATCGCACTGATCATTGGATCAATAACTCAATTCTGTAGTTACAAGATACCAATGCTCAGAGAAACCTCACAGCTGGAGACGTTTTGACATAGACTGTTCTAGCTTCAGCACACCCACTACACAGAACTGTCTCACATTGCCATATGCAGTCAAGACAGAAACGCACACCCAATCATTAGCATTTTAGCTTAACAGCACTGTAAAATTAAGTCAGCTGGCACATTAATAAACTCATTCACTGACAGTGGCTTAGTGAACTTAATTAAAGTTTTGAAAAGTTGGGTTTATACATATTTATAGCCAAAAGGGTGTTAATATTTGTTGATCTATTCAACTCTAACCCAATATTTTATCCTATGAAATTAAAAAGGAATAAATGCAGCCTTTACAAAAGCACAAAATGAGGAAAATCAAAATAGCCATACAAAAGTCAAAACTTTTGGTTTTGTATGGTTATGACAAGAACTAATTACTATTTTGTAAATATTCATTAAGCACAGTTGAGCGTAGCTTATACATATATTTCATTAGAAGTGTGCATGTTCACACATGAATAAAAGCATAAAACAATGAAGTACAGACTAAGGTGGTGAGAGCTGTCAAGCTGCATGGATCTGGCAGGTAGAAAAGTGGGCCCTTCCTTTTATTTGGTCAGATTATTACACACACAGATCCAAGGGGCAGCATCCCACATCCCAGGCACAAGGCAACACAAACTGAAGGCCATACACACCCTGCAACATACATGGTCCATCGTCCTACTGGTGAGGGGTGCTTGGACGTTATTGGGATGCAGCACACTAGCTCACGGCTAAACCTCCAGATGCATGAAAATTCCCCAGCATCATCAGAATGGGGTGTGGTGGCTAGTGCTGTGAGCGAAGGCATCTGCTTGCCTCCCATGCTCTCATGTACCACAGGTTCCCAGGGATTTCTGGGTGGCCCACAGCTAGCTACGCCTTGGCTTACTTGGTGGTGGGCAAGGTTCTCTCGCAGGCTACCATGGGGAAGTCACTCTCTTACAGAAGACTGGGTGTGTGATGCTTTCAAATGATAGCGACATGATGTTTCTCATGTGTGAAAACGAGCAGAGCCATTGTTTCCTTTCGCCAGGTATGAGCGGGGTCATCTGAGAAACTTAGCTTCACCCGCCAGGGTAAAATGTTTGTTCTAGTTGACCTCAGCCAAATCCGCAGACCAGCAAACCCGACAGACACTTCTGCCATAACGAAAGCTCACAGAGATAACAGCTTTAGTCAGGACCAGTCACAAAAATATAAGTTTGTTTCTCTCTCTCTCTCTCTCTCTCTCTCTCTCTCTCTCTCTCTCTCTCTCTCTCTCTCTCTCTCTCTCTCTCTCTCTCTCTCTCTCTCTCTCTCACACACACACACACACACACACACACACACACACCCTTTAAGATTTACTGGCTTTTCCAGAAGACTGAAGTGAGCAAAGGGGAGGAGTTGAAAGCACAGTATAGCAGGAAAAGGCATAAGAGAATACAGGAAAGTGTCAAGGACGAACAGTGGCGGGAGCTGAACTCACAGATCAAAGCGGCATTGGGAGACCACTACAGCTCAGACTGCCTTGGCGTGCTGTGCTGTGACTACAGGGGGCAGAGTGACTGTCACGTTCACGTGCTTTAGCAGCCCTGAGGTGACAGCACAGATTAAGTGGCGCACGGTCGGTCAGTGTCTTTCACTGACTGACAGGTTGTCTTGTCTCTTCTTGCCCACGGTGCAAAGCCACAGAAACTTTTAGGAAAAGGAGGGGAGGAGGGGCCGCTGCACGGAGCGCAACCAGAGGGCTTCCGAGACCATGCGCAGAGGAGGTCACAGAGGGCAGGATGCGTGCGCATACTCCAGCTCTGAGCGAGGCAGGGACATGGAGGTCAAACTTTACCACAGGCTTAGAGCCCAAGGCAAGAAGGGCAAACTCATGGCCAGCGTGGCAAGAGCCGGAGCTGTGGACAGACAGCCGCAGTGGTGCTCATCTGTCCTTCCACTATGAACATGCAGCACACTTCCCCAGGCCAGCCATGCCTGTACTGAAGGGAAACCACGGAGGAAACAAGTTTCAGCCTCCAGAAGCATTCCTCCCCAAAACAACCGGTACCTGGCACAGGCAACATCACCACACTTCAAAAGGACATTCACAGACTGCTATGTACCCTGGGCCACAAACACCTTAACCTTTAGGGGCTTTAGACTACCCAAAGCAAAGACATCTCCTACTTTATCATTTGAGGTCCATCTTTATGAGTAACAGAGGGTACTTACAGTAATAAAAACTTTACTTTGTTAATTCTTTTAAAATGCTTTATATTCATAAAATTACATTTTTTGTTCTATTCTTCTTATAAAAATAATCCTAATATAAGGGCTACTAAGATGTCAGCAAATAAGCATGCTTTACACACACACACACACACACACACACACACCACAGGCAATCATAAAATTTCTTAGCATAAAAAAAATCATAGCATGCTGTTTAAATGTGGACCAAGCCTTTGCAAATATCTAGCCCAGAGATTGTAGGCCTTATTTTTTTTTTAATATGCATCCAGTTTTACTTACAAAGATGTCCTATTTAGATACTGTTGGGGGTTGGTCTGGTGATATGCATTCTAATGCTAATTACTGGCTCCCAAGATCTAGTTGCTGCCCAGGAGAGCAGACTCTCTTATACACCTGTCCTTGTTGTATAAACCTTGCCTTAAAAAATGATTCCTGTTTAACCAGTAAAAAGCCAATACCTGGGCAGGGCCAGAGGAGGTAGGTGTGGGGAAGGGAAGGATCTCGGGAAGTGAGATCAGGGAGGCATGGGGGAGGGGAAGAAGCAGAGCCGCTAGGATGGGGCAGCATGGAGAGGAGCACATGGCCGGACAGCGTGCGTGGAAGATGAGGACCGTTAGCAAGTGTGCCGGATGGGAGGTAGACCAGATAGACATTACTAAAGCAGATGCCATGATATGGGGGCTTTGGGGGTTAAGACAGCTTAGGACTTACTATCCCCCAATGTCTCATGTGGAAAAAGGCTATTCTAAAATCTCCCAGGTGTCTGTGTCTCTATGGATTGTGATAGTGGATTAGATAATACTGCTGAAATAATTGTAAGTCTAATAATAATCATTCTTAGACCCTACTCTTATATTAACAAGAGCCCAATACTATTCTGCGAACAGAACTCTGACATCTCCATGCTCCGACATCTATCTTGCTTCTGTCTACCTCACCTCCGAGAACACAGACTGACTCATCAATGGGATATGACCCTCTTTCATGGGTATACCCAGTATTAGGAAACCATGCAACATTCAAAAAAAAAAGTCTGAACTAAAATGAAAATAATAGGAGGTAAGCAATTCTATGATGCAGAACATTCCTCTTCTGACTCCATTTGCCGCAAACACAGTCCTTCGTACAGTCGTTCAGCTGTTTCTGAAGGGATGAAGGACAGCACCAGAGGGCACATGACAGACCACTGGCATTGCCATCCACCGTCTTCAGGATGCAATTCTCTTTCCCAGGAAGGAATACAATGTCCTCACATTAGCTGCTTATTACTTCAGGTACAAAGCCTCTGAAACATCAGCCCTTCACTTGTAGGTACCCTTTCAAAACTCGCATTGTAATACCTCTGTCACGTCACTCCAGCCAGGTCTTTTCCACACTCTATCTACAACATTTTCCACTTACATATAACATTCAGGCTGCTTTTCATTAGGTCCTACTTAATCTAAAAATCACTCATCATCTCCCAGGGCCAAGCAGGTCGTGTGTACTGTGAGATGCAGGGGCTTTGACTCTGGCCCACACCTACTGTTTTCTTGGGGGCAGAGAGGCATGCTGTAGGCAGATCAGTGTTACTCAAACTCTGACATATGGTAGCGTATGAGGGTATGATGGAGAATGACAAGGGCTGATTTGCATGAGTTAAGAATTTCGAGCAAACATATCTGGTAGCAACAAAAATGCAGGACTGGTTCTGACCAGCAGAAACCTCTGGGAGCTCACTGTTCCTTCAGAAAGACCAATTTAGCATGTAACCTGGTGCATGCAAAGCTGGAAAATGGGAGAGTGCTTCTGAGAATACCAGCGTCTCAGCCGCACTGAACACAACGCCTGTAGGAGGCCACAGGGTGGGTGCTGGGTCACTGCACCCCAAGAGGAAGAGGAAGACTGTACAAGGTCAGGGTCAGTGTCAGAAGTCTGAGACATACTCCCCTGGGTAATGAATCATTAGGGACTCAGGTGGATGTGAGGCCAGCAGAACTTAGGGGCGAGCACTAGACAAGATGGAATTAGTGAGAGAGAAGAGACTGAAGACAGAGAGTCACAATGGCTACAGTAGGCAAGGGCTAAAAGTGTGTTCCCTGACAACAGGTAGGAAGGAAACTGAGAGAAAGCACAGACATTTTCCACAGCTAAAAACTGACTCTCAACAGGGTGGGGAGGTAGAGGCAGGGCAAAGGTGACCCTAAAGCTGCATTCTGAGCTTCCAAGACGTGGATGCATGCAGACACAGAGTGCTAAAGAAAAATAAAAATGAGTGTTTTCAGGGATGCCAAGTTTTAGGCACATAGAATAATCTATAATAACAGAACTCCAAATCATGTTTTTTTCCTGTCGCAGGTGAGAAGGAAGCAGGGTGAGATTTCTGAGGTACAGCGAGCAAAGCATGCCTGAGTTCCCTCAAAGCAGAACCCTGTGCAAGCCAAGGTGGTAGATGTCTCCAAAGGGACCGAAAGCTCAGTGCCATCAAATGTTCCCGGAGGACACAGACTAAGATGAGAGACACAGCTCCTGCACTTGACCCTCTGGTGTCACTGTGTCTGTATAGGAGACGGCTCATCATAGGAGGAACAAGCTTAGAGGTCAGACTAAAAGGCCAGCAATGAAAAGGACATGCCAGCTAAGCAGCAAGGGTCACCCAGGTTTGAGAGACTAGCAAGTGCAAAAAAAAAGGTGACAGGTGACAGGAAGATGTGGAGGCAGAGAACAGCTTTAAGTTCAGCAGCTGTGAGAGCCCAAGAGAGCAATGACACTCTCAGACACTGGAGGCTTGGAGAGCACAGGTTGAAGCACCCTGTTATGGTTCAGACTTTGAATGATCCCCCAGATGCCTGTGTTTTGAAGGCCTGGTTCCAAGCTAATAGTACTATTGGGAAGAATTGGGGCCTTTGGTTGGCAAGACTAGAGGAAGAAAACTAAGGCATTAGGGGCATGGCCTCAAAGGGGACATTAGGACATCTGGGTAAGATGGCCCCTCAGAAGCCACACTGGAGCAAGTGGCTGATCATAGCTATGGGAACAAAGTAGGAATACTGTATCACTCCACCAGCTGCTCTCCCAACCACAGGCCCCACTTCTTTGTTGCCACAATATTCTCCTAGATCCAAACTGCATCTCTCACACCATATCTAACGTACCGCTGCAGACGCCTGGACACCGCTGCAGACGCCTGGACACCGGTACACAACCTTTTTTGCACTAGAACTAGATAGTAAGACACTATTGTTGAGGACACCACAAAGGTCGGTTGCTGGTCCTACAGAAATCAAGCTGGAAGTGAGCGTGACCGGTCCTCCCTGGTAATGAGCTTCTGTAGGGCCAAGATGTGCGCATACAAGCTGCTGTCAGAGAAAAGTCATCAGCTGTCCCACCAGATGTGACAGAAGGTGTGACAAAGACTGGCTGAGCAAGATGTGCTGCGTGATGAAATAGTGCCATGGTGACTGTGGGGATAACAAATAGCTCCTGGCAGGATCTGAGGTCCATTCCACAGAGGGAACGCACTCCTGGTCAAAAGCCCACGACAACAGGGGTTTTGGGCAGTGTGGTGGTTTGAGGAGGAACAGCTCCCATAGGCTCATGTATTTGAATGTTCAGGGAGTGACATTAAGAAGTGTGGTGTGACCTTGTAAGAGGGAGGTGGGCTTTGGGCTTTGAAATGCTCAAGTAAGGCCCAGTGTCTCTCTTCTCTTCCTGCTTACCCGGATGCACAACTCTCAGTAGTCTCTCCAGCACCAGGCCTGCCTGTGTGCCACCATGCTTCGCACCATGATGATAATGGACTAAACCTTTGAGCATAGGCAAGCTCCAATTAAATGTGTTTTTTTAAATAAGAGTTGCATGGTCATGCCATCTCTTTACAGTAATAGAACTTTGACTAAGACATGCGGTAGCTAACCTGTTACCGTTATGGTGCCAAATGGTCATGTTGTTAAGCTGCCTTCTAAATATGCATATTTGTGCCATAAATTAGGGATACACTCAGCCCTCATCAACAGAACTTTTCTGTAATGAGAAGTTGTTAATGCAGAGAGCTTAACTGGCCAGAGTGTTGAGAATAAGTAACTCTTGAGTTCTGGGCTCAGGGAACATCTTGAACTATGGGATTAAAAAAAAAAAAAAGAATGGAAGAGTCAGAGGATGCAGAGTGTTCTGACGTGATGTCTTCTGGGTGTGACAGGCTATTGTACTAATGAACTCATGTCAGATATGGTTAAGTGACCATGACCTGGAAAAGGCTGAGCCCATCCACATTTCATCATAGACATGAGAGGAGGCTAAGGAGGCCTCACCCGTCCTTGTGGCAGTTGGTGGCTGCCATTTCCTTCAGTGGAACAGCCATGAAAACTCAGTTGTACTAGTCTTCACCTGCTAAAGGAGTCGCCGCCTTCAATGGTATCATCAGCTCGGAACCAAGTCTGAAACACACAAGCCTCTAGAGGGGAACTCTCAAGACCTAAACCTGTCAAAACCAGGGGACTTCTACCTGTTCTCGAAGCCTTTCCTCCCTCCAGACTCTCATCCAAGAGCCTCCCATCTCCCTCCCCTGGATTCCTAGAGCTGATGAACTGGAAGGCTCTTTATGTTGGTTTGTTGATACTTTCCTTTGCCTTCCTGTGCCCTCTGTCTCATCATCTCCAATAAACAATACCCTGCAATACTCATGAGAACAACACTAATCAAACTCAATGAGTCATTTAGAAAGACAGTCTTTGAGGAAAGACCATTAGGCAAGGAGGGTCTGAGTGAGAGAGAAAGAGAGAGAGAGAGAGAGAGAGAGAGAGAGAGAGAGAGAGAGAGAGAGAGAGAAATGGTGAGTAAAAGGACCCCAAATTAATTAGTATACACATATAAAATATCAAATAAAAATGTTAAATGAGTATTAAAGCCCTCACCTCGTCCTTGTGTAATTATTGTTCCTCATCCCCACTCTCTCTCTCCCCCCATCCCCACCTCTCCTTCGCAGCCTCTAAAAAGTAGTTGCCTCTTGTACTAAGGTCCCTACTGTCAAGACATTCTACGACTCATAGGCTGAAAGTCACCACGGACATCTGAAACCATAAAACAAAACGAATATTTACACATTTGTACGCTCTTTATCCCAAATATATCATCACTGTAAAAGAAAGTGAGGTCCAAAGAACAGCGAGGAAAATGAAAAATAAAATAAAAGAATTTGACACACTAGCGAAGAGAACTCTAAAGGGACGGCACCAAGCAGCCTTGACCTTCAGCTCAGATCATCCATCAAAGAACAAAGGCTGCTGTGCAAATCAGAAGAACAAGAAAAGGGACAGTTGGGGACACTGAACCAAGACTGAGACAGCCACTCATTGAACTAATTACTACAAAGGAGCCAACTGCACCGAGGGACTTGTCCAGCAGCTCCTGGCGTCTAGAACTGGGAGCAGATGGCAAAGTTTGCAGACAGCTGGATGCTTATAAAGGGAAGGCAGTGAATACAGAATGACAAGCCAGGAGAACAGCAGGGAGAATGTCTGAGGGGCCCTGGTCCTGCAAATGGTGAAGCCAGAGAACAAGTGACAGTAATAACTGAAGGAAAGGGAAAAAGCTAAGACTCAGGATTTTATTTAAGTCCAGACAATTGAAGGAGTGAGAGAGACCTAGAGGAAACAGAAATAAAATCAAGAAAGAGATATGCTGGAGATGATGGCTTCTTAGGGAGAGGCAATTGCCTGCAGACCTGAAGACTTGAATTCAATCCCTGATTCCTATAAGGTAACAGGATAGAAATAACACCAGAGAACTGTCATCTCACCCCTACACATGTGCATGCCTACACACACACACACACACACACACACACACACACACACACACACACACACGCATGCACACATGCACACATGCGCGCACGCACACACATCATCACCACCACCACAACAATGATGATGATGATAAAGAGGATGATGATGATGGTGATGATGATATAAAAATACCAATCCATAAATACATTTTAGAGGATGCAACATCCTGATTCCAGATATGGTGACTCCATTGTATTCAATAACCATGTGGCTGAGAACCTTTAACAGTGTCAACAAGCTGAAAGAAGAGCAATGGAGGAATTCTAAGACAGGCAGGGAGATGTGCAAGCAAGGTCTTGGAATTCATGTTCTTTAACAGGATAATTAGTACCTGGATACTGCTGGAAATGTGAATTCGGAGGCCCCACTCCAGGATGGATGAATCAGAAACTGTGTGTTGTATGAACAACAGATGCTAAAGTGTGAGAACCGTTGCTCTACTCTAACATGAGAGAAGAAGCCGAGGAAGCAGAGAAAGAATGGGTGATGATGGAAACTACCAACGTTTTCACAGATGATGTGCCTGAACCTTAAAGGAAGAAGGTTCCAAACCGCGGCACCAACAACATCAGCATCACCTGAAAGATGCCTAGTGCAGCCATGAGGATACATGAGGATGTGGTATCCCCTGAACCAGAGATGCTGGGGATCAGACGGGCATTCTGGCTTCACAGACCCTGCAGGTGGCTTGGGCAGATCTTCGTTGAGAACAGCAGAGGGGCCATATTCCTGTTGTGATGCCCCAGCACAGGGGCAGCATCCACTCTCTAATCAGAACGCCTATCTTCAATCTCCATGACTCTTCACGCTGTCAACAGGTATTTTTATCATCCAGCTTACTATTTGAGCAGCTTTGAGTGCTTTCCTTTCTGGGAAAAAGGAAGAACACAATTAAAACACCATGCTAGGAATTTCTGTCTTTAGCCTACATATACAGTAAAGCTAGGAGATTATTTTAAACAAGGAAACGATGCTTGCCACTAAGCAAGACAGAACTAGAGGACCACGCTTGAAGAACAAGCAGAATAGGTTTTCAGAAATGCTAAATATTTTGAACCATGAAATTTAAAGAGATCTAAAGGCCATCTGGCATGAACTATCCAGGAGACATTAAAAACAAAAGTTCCAGGTGTGGAACTTGTATTTAGTCAACACCAACATACACAATGCTTAAGAATAGTTGATTCACAGAATTTAGGAAGAGGAAGCTTGCAGCAGACCAGGAATTGATGTGTTTAGGATGTTTAGGTCTGAGTTGAAGAAAACAGTGAGGAAAGGAATAAGAGGGAAAGTGGAGGGAAGGGAGGAATGGTGGTGGAGATATTTTTCAAGAACTAAAGAATTACACTGTTACTTTATTCTGATTGTGTCCTGGTTAGCTTTAATTTCAACTTGGCACATCCACAGTCATCTGAGAGAAAAGCCCCGATCAAGGAATTGTCCAGGTCAGACTGCCCTGTGGGCATGTCCGGAGGGCACAGTCTTGACTGTAAAGTGATGCAGAAGGACCAAGGATATATAAGAACGCTGGCCAAATATGACCCAGCACTAAGCAAGGGGTAATCCTCCGTGGTTTCTGCCTCAAGTGTCTACCCGGCCATCCCTCAGTAACGGCTGATGGCCTGGAAGTGTAAGGCAAATATGTCTTTCTTACCCTAAGCTGTTCAGGCCACAGCAACAGAAAGTAATCCAGAAAATAACCATCTATCTAACACTGAGCACACACTGGCTGGAGCCAAAGAAGCAGAGAGGACCAAGGACGAGTGTCAATGGTCAATGCTGATGCTCAGAGGAGTTGGGTGAGGAGGAGGAAACATCCTGTGAGGAGGACACAGCTCCCTATGGAAGGCCCTGGAATTAGTGATGGTCTCAGGGTCACTATCACTACGGTGAAACACCATGACAAAAGCAGGTTGGGGAGGAGAGGGTTTACTTGGCTTACACTTCCACATCATAGTCCATGATTAAAGGAAGTTGGGCGGGAGCCTGGACCGGAAAGGAGCTGATGCAGAGGCCATGGATGAGTTCTGCTTACTGACTTGTTCCCCATGGCTTGCTCAGGCTGCTTTCTTATATAACCCAGGACCACCACCCCAGGGGTGGCCCCACCCACAATGGGCTGGGCCCTCGCCCATCAATCACCAATAAAGAAAATAACTTATATCCAGACCTTGTGGAAGCATTTTTTTCCAATTGAGGTTCCCTCATTTCAATTAACTCTAGCTTGTGACAAGTTGACATGAAACTAACTTACCCACACAGTGACCTCAGAAGGGACAAGGCAAGGACACACATATTCTTGAAGGAGTCTTCCAAGTTTAGTTATGTATACCAAGAAGGAAAGAAAATCCATCGAAGTCTGGTATGCATTGATTCAAAAACCATTCCTTTGGTTCTTTCTATGAGACAGACCCTGTGTTACTGCTAATGAGCCAGAGAAAAGTAAGACACATCTTCTGCCTTAAGGAGCCTGCAGCTTATGGGGGGAAACAGATGACTACCATAATACAGCAATGAAAATCCAATTGTTGGAACATGAGGAAGGCGAACAGTGTAGAGGATCGGGCAATCTATTTTGCCTTGAGGATACTGTTCATTCAGTCTTTGTTTTCATCTAGTAAATATAAAGAGGACATTTACTAAGCGCAGGGAGCCTAGCATACACAAAAGCCTAACTGCCTTTATCAGCATAAATTCTACCAAGGAAAGGCAGGAAACAAAACAAATAAATACACAGTACAGCAGACAGCAGAAAGAATGAGAGAGAAAGTGAAGCAGGGATGGCTAGGAAACATCAGCAGTGGCGTTGGTGAATGTGGTTGACTCTTCCTCAGCGGTATTTGGGTTAGGGACACTAAGAAATGGCATCTTGAAGCACAGAGGTCTGATACAATAGCAATAAAGAACCCCAGACAAGGAAAACAGTCTTCAGGAATGAACAGGGCTGGAGAGATGGCTCAGAGCTGAAGAACACTGGCTGCTCTTCCAGAGGACCCAAGTTCAATTCTCAGCACCCACATGGCTGCTCACAAGCATCGGCAACTCCAGCTTCCAGGGGTCCAACACCTTCGTGTCTCCACAGGCACCAGGCATGTACATGGTCCATAGATATACATGTAGGTAAAATACTCATACACATAAAATAAAATAAAATAATATTTTAAGGGGAAAAGTGAGGGTTAAAGGACCTTGTTTTGTTGCGCATGTCATTTTTCTTGTGAACAGAGGGTTCCACTACAGGTTGCATTCTCCCTCACAACTAGAGGGTTCCTTAAAATATTCTTTTTTGTTGTGTTTTTTTTCAAGACAGGGTCTCTCTGTGTAGCCTTGGCTGCCCTGGACTTGCTTTGTAGACCAGGCTGGCCTCAAACTCACAGCAATCTGCCTGCCTCTGCCTCCCAAGTGCTGGGATTAAAGGCATGCACCAAAGAGCCTTTTCTTCTCTTAAAAATTACCTTTATTTGAATTGGTTTCACAAAGGAAAAGTCAGGTTGAGGAGATTTAAAAGTTGGCTGTTCTCTTGGGCGACTCCCTGCACTACCCTACCACAGTGTCAGACGCCTTTCACGAGGTTTTCTAATGTGTTTCACAAATCCATGGTGCATGCCTACACCACCAGGATGGCTATGATTTCAGTAGGAAACCGTTTTACCCAACTTAAAGCAAAACCAGCTGGAATTCAATTTGGAATTAACTTAAATGTCAATTTTGAAAGGACTGGCATTTGAGGGGTGTGTGTTCACATATCTTCAGATGTTGATAGATAGTGCTCAGCTTTTCTTCAAGTAGGGTCCTTCCCACTTCCTTCTTAAAATGTTAGGCTCTCATAAACTATTGTGAATATGTTTTTCTTCTTTTCTATTTCTAAGTGAAGAGGTACGGGACATAGAAAGAATATGTTTCAAAATATTTATCCTGTATCAAATCACTTTAACATTTTTGTATTAACTATGATGTTTTATAATTGTTTCCAATGTGTGAAAATCACAAGAACGGCAAACACATGTATGTGCAGTTTGAGCTCCTCCTTCCAAAGTTCATCGCATTCATTTGATTTTGCTTATCAATTCCAAAACTCCAAGATTCCTGAATATTTCATACGACAGACACTCCTATTCAATTATTTGCAATGAAAATATTTTAATGTTTTGTTATGTAGCATATTTGCTCCAAAAGTGTTAAAATAAGTTTTACCATATTTGATCATTCTTTGATAAGAGAGGATTTTTTTTTTGCAATAAATGACATTTTTAAAGAACTTTTTCAATTCAGAAATCATACATGGCATGGTCCTTTTTTTGGTTGTTGTTACTGTAGAAATTACATGCCAGGTTTTGCAGTACTGGACCTCTGCTTTGTAGTTAGGTCAAGGTACTTTCCTTGGTAGTAAATTACCATTCTTCTAAAATATGGCTGGGTTGTATGAGGGAAGAATTAGAATCCGGCTGTTGATAGATAACATTCTCTAAGGTTCTCGTTGCTTGTGCTATTGTCCTGAGAGTTCATTTTCCATTTGCTCTGCAGAGGGAATGACATCTTTTCCAATGGAAAGTATATCTGGGGAACTCTAATGGGATCCACAGGTCCTTAGGTGGAGAAGATTTCCCAGGTATCTGAAGTTGTTGGCCCATCCTCAATGTTCTTTTAAAATGACTGATAGTCAAGTGTAACTCTGTGTGCTATTACTCCAGACATGTACTGACTCATGTGAATAACCTACATTTTCTTGCATACATTTTTGACAATCTTTAGTTTAACAGGAAATTGTCCATTCTTCCATGTTTTCAATGTGTTTCTATCAAGATGCATTTATTATGCTTTCATATATTTACATTTCTAAATACTCATGTTATTCAATTTTTCCTTCCTATTTAGGAACTGAGCTTAAGATCATGTGGAACCTACTGGTTACTGACTTAAGAGAAAGGCAGCAGCAATAAAGATGGCCAAGAACACAGAGGAGAAGAATATTTGCAAAGAGTACGTGCAACTTACCATGCAGGGGCAAAGAAGAGTACTAAATTAGTACTATTTCAACATTTAATGTATAAGCATTAAAAGAGTTTCCAAAAATCCTGGAATTTACATTCAAAGGAGCTGGTGATTCCACAACCTTGGTTACCAGTGGCTTTTCCCCATAGACCGTACAAAAGAGCCCTTCTTAGGCCATACTTGATTGTAATAGTTTAACATGCACTAACATGATAAACAAATGCAACAGCTGTTAAACCCAATGACTAAAAACCTGCACTGGGTGCTAAAGAAACAAAACAACTGTAGCAAATAAATGATGGGACTATTCCCCAAGTGATTTTTCAGCTTAGAGTTTGTGACTGGCAGAATAACGCCCTTCAAAGATGTTTTACATGACCAAAATAAAAGATCTTTGGAGATACGGTCAGATACTTGAAATGGAGAGCATATCTGGGAAAATCTAGCGGGTCCCATAGATCCATAAATGAAGATGTTTGCCCTTATGTTCAGTGGGTGTGGCTAAAACATAGGGGTCACAAAGACAGGACCTTGCTAGCTTTGAAGGTAGAAGAAGACTGCAAGCCAAGGACTACAGATGGCTTCCAGACTCCAGAAGAGGTGTGAGGTCATGGCTCTTTGTTGGGGATGCCGGAAGGAATGTGTCTGGGAAACGCTTAAACATTAACAGTGAGATGTACCTCAGACTCCTCTACATCACAGAATAAGACAGCACTTACGGAGTCACTAATGCTGTGTCTGTAGCACAGGGCTGCAGAGCAGGGCTGCTATGCACTAATATTTCTATTTGGTCTTCCTCTTCAAAGGAGCCTGTACTCACAGGTACATCTCTACTGGATGACCCCAAATATTTGTACCTCAATTCATCTCTCCACAGGACCCGAGTCTCTGCATAGACACCACCCCTGTGTTGGCTTTACAGTGGGATCCCAGGCCCCAAGTCAATGAGTGACCCCTTAAGTATTGGCATGAGGCACTCATTCTGCCAGACCTTCCTTGGATTCTGTCAGTCTCTCTGACACTATTGGCACTGCAGGAACTGAGAAAACCCGTCCCATCAAGTTCTGGCAATTGTTGTCTCTGCAGAATATGATATGTTAAAGTCTTTATTAGCTATGGGATAATGACTATGGAAATAGTTGAACACAGAATACACAATTGTCCTTGGTACCCAACCTTAGCGCCCAGCCTTACTAACTGGTCTCTGTAGTTACAACAAATAATACAGAGGACACACTGTGTACAAGGCTCTGTAGGGACAATAGTAATCTTATTACAGATTTTAAAATATAGTACGGGTCAAATAATGCAATGACTGCAAGCTTTATCATGGACTCTCAGACTGTATGGCCCAGAGGGCCAGTCAAGGAGATCAAGAGAACTTCTCTCACAAGTGGCACCAAAGCTGGAACCTTCAGGCAATTTGTGTCTCTAAAGCCGGCAAAAGACGGATGTGGAAAAGAAGAGGAGAGGACATTCCAACTAGAAAGGGCAGTATCTACAGGGCTCTTGGCCAGGTCACAATGAAGGAAGCACTTTCAGAACACAGGTGAATGCGGGGAGACCCTGGCCGGGAAAGACTGGGGAACCACAGAAAGCCGGATTCGAGGCCTTAGGACATTTACCCTTGTCCCAACCTGCAAGCAATGGGAAAGACAAGATTTTTTTTTTTTTTTTTATGCAAAGAAAGGGAGGTGGTGTCCACAGGATCTAGCACATTCTGAGAAAAAAAGAACTAGCTCCGCCTTGCCATCAGCATGAAGTCATATCAGAGACAGCTGGGACACCAAGGAGAGGGACAATAGCTAGCGTCAAAGCTGCACAGGATCAACAGTGGACAGACTGTAGATCTCCTTAATCAAAAGCAGTGGCCTGCCAGGACAGACTGCCCAACACAGGGAGTCTGGGAAAGGCAAGATGGTCCCAAGGACTCCAGCTGTGCAGCCAGCAGGCACCGTCACTTACCAAACTTCAAGGATTTCCGTCCCTGCAGGAGAGTCAGGGATAGAAGCACTAAAGAGAACACCTTGGCTACGGCCGGTTCCATAGCTTACGTTTTCCAAAGTTATTCCTCTAGGAATCTCTAAAGCAAAATATGAGCGCTCATTCCGTAAGCAGTCTTACAGCTACTAAAAATCAGTGCATGAATTCCCTACTTAAGCTGCTCACAGGATAGCTTGTATGTATAATATTTACCCAGAGGCCAAGACATTTCAAGCATTTCCTCATTTAATCCTGACAACTTCTTGGCCAAGTTCTTTTATCTACTTCTCATATTCTCAAGAAAGAAAATGGAGGCTTAAGAAGATGAGTGACTTGTTGAAAGTGTTGGGGCCCAGATTAAGACCCACCCATGGGAGAGGGTTGACCACTGTCACCACTAATGATACTCTGGTAGGCTTGCAGACAGAAGCCTAGCATAACTGTCTTCTGAGGGGCTTCATCAAGCAGCCGATGGAGACACAGATGCAGAAAATCAAGACCAAGCAACAGGCCAATCTCGAGAAGTTCTGTAAAAGATTGGGAGGAAGGATAGAGGGAGCTGCAGGGGTCAAGGACACCATAAGAAGACGCACGGCCATTCTGATGGGTGTAAGATGGAATCTCAGTGTTGTTTTGATTTGCATTTCTCTGATGCCTAAGGAGGTCGAGCATTTCTTTAAGTGTTTCTCAGCCATTTGATATTCCTCTGGTGAGAATTCTCTGTTTAGTTCTGAGCCCCATTTCTCTATTGGGTTATTTGGTTTGGTGGTGTTTAATTTCTTGAGTTCTTTATATATTTTGGATATTAGACCTTTGTCAGATGAAGGGTTGGTGAAGATCTTTTCTCAGTCTGTAGGCTGTCGCTTTGTTCTCTTGACAGTGTCACCTGCCTTACAGAAGCTTCTCAGCCTCATGAGGTCCCATTTATTAATTGTTGACGTTAAGGCCTGGGCTCAATAACTCAACTGACACCACATGGTGGCGAGGATGTGGAGAAAGAGGAACACTCCTTCATTGCTGGTGGGAATGCAAACTAGTACAACCACTTTGGAAATCTATCTGGCGCTTTCTCAGAAAAATGGGAATAGGGCTTTTTCAAGACCCAGCTATTCCACTCCTTGGAATATACCCAGAAGATGCCCTACCACACAACAGGGACATATGCTCAACCATGTTCATAGCTGCCTTATTCATAATAGCCAGAACATGGAAACAGCCTAAGTGTCCCTCAGTAGAAGAGTGGATAAAGAAACTGTGGTACATTTATACTATGGAATACTACTCAGCTATTAAAAACAAGGAATTCCCGAAATTTGTGGACAAATGGATTGAACTAGAAATTATCATAATGAGTGAGTTCACCCAGAAGCAAAAAGAGTTAAATGGTATATACTCACTTATATCGAGACACTAGTCCAAGGGGTACGTCCCCATGAAAAACTTTACCTACCAGGAAAGTGAGTCAGAGGGGAGGACATCCTATTGAGACTCTAGGTGTGAGAAGCCTGGGAGAATGAGGAAATAGAAGGATCCAGAGGGTCCTGGAAAACGACAGGCGGGTCTGGGCCCTGGGGTCCTCCTCAAACTATGGCACCAGCCAAAGAAAATATAGGCAGTAAACTTCAAACCCCTACCCAGACTAGCCGATGGACAGGACATTCTCCACTGTTAAGTGGAGAAGGAGATCTGACTTTCACACAAACTCTGGTGCCCCATATTTGACCATGTCCCTTGGATGGGGATGCCTGGTGGCACTCAGAGGAAGGATAATAGGTCACCAAGAAGAGACTTGATACCCTATGAGCATATACAGGGGGAGGAGGTCCCCCTCAGTCACAGACATAAAGGAGGGGAATGGGGGGGGGAAGCGGGAGGGAGGGAGGAATGGGAGGATACAAGGGATGGGCTAACAACTGAGATGTAATTTGAATAAATTAATAATAAAAAAAGGAGAAAAAATAAAAATAAAAAATAAAAAGAAGATCCACGGAGTCAACTAATCTGAGTCCATGGGGCCTCACAGAGACTGAACCACCAACGAAAGAGCATGCTTGGGCTGGACCTAGACCCCCTACACATATGTAGCACATGTGTAGCTTAGTCAACATCTGGGGCCCCTAACAATGGGAGCAGGGGGCTGTATCTAAGGCTACTAGCTGCTGCTGGGTCCCCTTCCCTTAGCTTTACTGCCTTGTCACTCCCTGATGGGAGAGGATGGGCTTAGTCCTACTGTGACTTGAGGTGCCAGGTTGGATTGGTGCCCTTTGAGTGTCTCCCCTTCTCTGGAAGGAGGGGGAGGGGGAATGGGAGGAGGAGGAGGTGGGGTGGAACTAGGAGGAGAGGAGGGAGGGAGTTGGCATTGGGTTATAATGTGATTAAATAAATAAATAAATAAATAAGTAAATGGGGGAAAGAATTGATGGGGCCAATCAAATGTCAAGACCTATCTGTTTGGTTCTAGGTACACAATTTATGCTTAATTTCAAACATCAAAAGAATCATTCTGAAGAAATAACAACTAAAAATACATATATACTGTTAAAGAGAATGTTTACCACGTGCTGAAGACAAAGATCTGTCTGGACACTCAAGATTCAAGCTGTCTGTCTCTGTGTAGCTCTCTAACACTTCCTCCCTCCCTCCTGCCATCCCCCCATCCCTTCTTCCCTTAGTCTACTTTGAGTGTTTTCTATACACCTGCATGTTGCACTACAAGATTATAACCGTAAACTAGACACCATCCTTGAGGAGTGTGAGTGTCACTCAATCAGACCTATAGAAACCAGCGAGAAATGTGATTCCAGTCTAGAGCACTCAGTTCTGCTGGCTTTTGGTTATTGAAGGAAAGCCCCAGCAGTCTCCGAAAGCCCCAATGTCAGTGCTCAAATAAAAACAGAAATCTATCAAGAAGACAGCTGACCTGCTCAAAGGACCCCACAGACCAAACTACAGCGGGGACAACTTGAACGTCAAAAGAATGACACAAAAAGCTTAACCCAGACTGGGTGGAATGAGGAACTTTGCATTTATAAAAGGGAATAAAAGAAAGAAGCAAATGGGAATTAGTGGAACCCGATGAAGCTGCAAATTGGAATTGCCTCCTGACTAGACATTAGTCAGAAAGCAAGGCAGCTTTTACGTGCGCAGTGATGCGGCCTGGCAGGACACGTTTAGCAGAGAACCAGTTATAGGCAAACAAGGAACAAAGCACGGCCCTATGCCAACTACTGGGGTGCAATGAGGAAAAGAGAAAGTCACTTGCAGGACAGTCTCTCCAAGACACATGACCTGAGTCTAGATCATGAAGAAATATCCCAAAATCCAACCCAGGAAACACAGGGGTGAGAAAGCATTGTTTGAAATCAACCTGACACCACATAACGAACAGTGTAAGTTTGGGTCTAACTGGACATTAAAATATCTCCAACATTGCAACTGTCACCTCAGCAGCAGAAGATAGACCTACTAAACACAAGTGAAATGTCTTCAAAGTGCAATGTACACTACTACAAAAACCCTTTGCATGGGGATCCTAACTGAACAAATCCTTCCAGAAGAGGAGCCAAGATCCAAAGAGGAAAGATGGGGTTCCGATTCTGAAGCTGCCTGTCCACACCTCAGAGTCCTGTGCTATCTGCTCTAGAACTAACGCTGGTCTGGAGCAGTTCCTCCAGTCAAGCTAACATGAACATCAAGCACTCAGTCATCTTCTCAGAGTCCAGTGACATCATCAGCCAGGGACTGACCACAGACGCAGCAGAGGATGGTTGCTGCCTCCACAGGGCTCTTCTGTAGGGCAGCTGGAACACAGCAACCATGTGAAAGCGTCATAGGAAGTTCGCCAGTGTAGAGAGACATTTACTATGGTGTGTGCTTTCATCTATTAATGAATTCTGGCTATAGCGGAAAGATCACCTTCATCAACAGGCTTCATGGACACAGAGCCTGGTCCTATCACGGTGCCTCACCCATTGGCCCACGACTCTAGGGAGAGAGCAATCTGTTCATTTCCTTTGTGTCTACATTCACAGGCCCATTAATTCACCTAGAATTGGCAGAACTGACACAGAGGGGGCTGGAAGCTCAACAAGATAGGCTCAAAAGAGTAGCTCATTTATAAGCCATTAGCAAGTACAGGCAAATGATGTGAAAATAGGTAATCAAAATTTCTTATTAAAGAGCAGTGTTCTTTAGTAAACTGCACAGCTATTCCTCAGTCATTACAGGACGCCCCAAGAAAAGCTCATTAATGAAAAGGGATGCCCTGCTTTGTCCTCCAGTGAGTACCACGGCACGGTGAAATTTAACTTTTTAGATTCAAAGTGATAAATGCCTAAATATTTAATTGATTCTTCAGTGATAGTAAATGCCATCTGTATTCATAAACACTGAATAAGATAAGATCCATATGTGGGAAACTGCATCACCCAGGATGATCTGGGCTCTCACTATGTTTGGAAGATGCAGACATTATGTGGCCCTGATACACTCATTCTGAAGGGAAGCCATCCTGTGACTATACCCGGGAAGGAAGCTCCTGATCCTAGTGAAGAACTCCATGATGACAGTCAAGGGTCCATCTCTGACACTGTTAGGATCTCCTGATGAGCAGCGGCCTCCAGCACCAAGCCAGGCCTTGAAAGTGAATGAAGTACATTGTGGCCATTGACTCTTCATCAGGCCATTTGGCTCATTGATACTAAAGAGCTTTAATATGTTATTACATCAGTTTACAAAGAGGGAAGTTTTGTTGACCTGACTGGACCTGATTACCTGTCTTTCAAAAATATGCCCAGCCTGAGAGGGAGATTTATCATAGTATACAGTTGAGAAACTTTAATGCCAAATAGGCTAAGCTGTGCTGATCTCTCCAAAACATACACACACACACACACACACACACACACACACACACGTTACAGGCAAGTGGCAGACAGTGAGACACCTCTAACGATATTCTAGAGGAAGCAATGAGACCTTCTACTAACAGAATCCTGATGTATTTCAGTAGGATAGAAAGAAATACACAGAAAGGCTGAAGGATAGTTATAAACAACCAGATCCATTGCAAGCTAGGGAGATCTTATTTAAATGTATCAGGCGGGATGAGCTGAGGGGACAGGTGACCAGTTTGGGGCTGGGTGAGGGATGCGGACTGTTTGATGAGGGGCCCATGATGGTGACGTTCAGTGAGCAGCTGCCAGCAAGGCAGCCTGGGTACTTGGAAACAAGGACAAGATCAGCTACATAGGCAAGTGAGACAGTAAGAGCAATGGCAGCACGAAGACATCTATTGATCCGCGGGATCAATGGCTCCACTCAGCCGTCATAACTAACAACTCTCCGCGAGTTGAGCTATGCAGGAGGAGCCAGAACGGTATGCTGAGTGTGGAGCTGAGATGGTGGAGGATGGTCAGTGGATGGCAGGTACAGAAATACCATACCTGCCCAGAAACATGGGCTCTAAGTCAGCTTCCGCCTGGGAGGGAAGATCAGAAAACAGAGCAAAGGAAATCATACCGATCGTACCATTCAATGCAATGGAATCTTTTGATCAAAAAGTAGATAAGCAAACAAATAAACAAACAAACAAAAACACTGGCTCTATCCTAATAAATTCTATCATTTGCACAGTGATATGGCAGTGTTCATTTCTAAGTTCTGAAAATGTCTCATGACCGCACAGCCTCTTAGTGATAAAAGCAAATGAGGTACATAATAAATATATGCCCATTTCTGTAATATCATAACTGCAGCTTCGGATAAAAGAGGGAGGGGCATGCTGTGTGTCTTGCTTACTTTTAATGGGTCTGATAAACACCGTAGTCAAGGCAACTTACAAGAGAAAACTTACAGGCGCTCACAGTTTCAGAGGGTTGTCAATGATTAGCATGGTGAGAGCATGGCAGCAGGCAGCCACACATGGACCTACAGCTGAGGACTTCTATCCTGACCCACAGCCACACGTGGACCTACAGCTGAGGGCTTCTAACCTGACCCACAGCCACACGTGGACCTACAGCTGAGGGCTTCTAACCTGACCCACACCCACACGTGGACCTACAGCTGAGGGCTTCTAACCTGACCCACAGCCACACGTGGACCTACAGCTGAGGGCTTCTATCCTGACCCACAGCCACATGTGGACCTACAGCTGAAGGCTTCTATCCTGACCCACAGCCACGGGTGGACCTACAGCTGAGGGCTTCTATCCTGACCCACAGCCACGCGTGGACCTACAGCTGAGGGCTTCTATCCTGACCCACAGCCACGCGTGGACCTACAGCTGAGGGCTTCTATCCTGACCCACAAGCACAAGGCAGAAACACAGGTAGGCTTAACCCAGACACATGCTGTCACCACAAGGGACTACAATAGACACATGTTTAAAGTCAAACCAACTAAAGATATATTGTTAAAATATTAAATGTTACCACCAGCTTTTCTATGGTGGTTTAAAGTTTCCAAAGGGCAGAACCATCCACAGACGTTCAAGCCGCAATGTCTTCCCTGTAAGGCAAATGCACTGAATTCCCTTCTCAACTTGTGCAGTCATGAACAGTGCCACCACAATCAAGGTCAACACACACAGAATGCACACACTGATTCCATTAGGAAAAATACAGGGAAGGGATTTTAAGTCAAAGAAAGCATTCGATGCATTTGATCATCGGAGAGAAGTGCTCTCATGAGCTTAGAGTCCACTCCCTCTTTGTATCTGGAGAGAAAACAAAACTCAGGCTACTTTTGGTAAATCAAAACTATCATCGCTACTTTTAACTTGTATTTCTATTAATTCTTATATGCTCAATGTATCAATTTTTAATCACTTGTTCCCCTCTGTGGTAAATAATCTATAGGCTTTGCCTGGCCAAGACAGATCATGTTACTTCTGGTGATTTAATCTAATTCCTTCATGTATTAAGTAAGGACCTGCTCTCCATCATATCCTGTATGGAGGATTTTTTTTTGTTGTTTTCTATTTTTATTTATTACTATTACTAAGCAAACAACACTTTTAAGGACATTTATAAATGGGGGACACAAGAATCCAGATCACTTGTGCGCACAAAGAACTGGGGTATTTTTACTCTGGAGATGACAAACATGAAGACAGATGGGTCTGAGCTTCACACTTACTGACAACAATAATGCTCTGACTCTAACACTCACAACTATTGACAAGTGCATATTAACAAGCGCGTGCTGATACAAGCCTTCTCTTAGGGATGTGGATCTAGGAGAGTTACTTAGCATCTTTAGTCACCAGGAAGAATCCTAGCCCATAAGTTTCCAAAAGAACCAAGACATAAATTTCAAGGAGTGACTATTTCAAGGAAAATGCCGTTCGGCCCGTCCCCAAGGACACATACAAGTATACAAGACACCATCAGCACCTTAGCAGCAGCCATTTTCTTTAGCCCACTTCCCAGCAATATTGAAGCTGTGTACACCTTTATCTTAACACAGAAGGGAAAGACACTAACATAGAAAGTGAATGCACAGAGTGGAAAAGGCTCAGTCTCACACACTGGTGGCTACAAGCTCCAAACCCTGCGTTCACCATCACCTAGTTAAGTTTATTCTGAATAAATCAAGTGGCTACTCAGAGCTCCCTTGCATATAGCACAGGCTAGCTTAATGTTAGTGGCACAGGTTAGGCCCTGTGCTGTAATAATATCCAAGGAAGAACATGCTGGATATAAAATTGCTACAAAGTATTACGGGTTTATAATAAATAGAATTTTTCATGCATACAAATATAACAGTGTGTACATACACAATTCTGGTTTTTGTTTTGTTGTTTTTAAGATACCAGATAAATGGCCAAGTTTCTTCAAATTTTTAGGAACTCTAAAGAAAAAGTTTGATTGTTCCATAATCTGTAGATCAAAAAATCCCCATTAAGATACTCTGATAACAATGGAGATTTATCTCATCCAGTCCATTAAACATAGTAAAAATATACATTGATTCACAAAGCCTCCAGATGACCATATTCTCATTATAATTAGCAAGTAATAACATGTACAAACACAGAATGAAGATAATCTATCCTTCAATCATTCTGTTTTATTCCAGAAGCAATTAATTATGTAATGTTTTGGGCAAAGTAAGTGCAGCAAGAAACGTTTGAGAACAAATAATTAACTACAAAAGGAGCTGACAGACAGAACAACATAGCAAAGTAACATCACATAAAATCCAGAAAACAGTTAGAGAGAAGCAAATCTTTGCATGCAGTCAAAATGCAACTTCTGGTAAAGAGAACCTTAGCAGGAGGCAATGAAAAGTTTTAAATTGTTCATCTAAGCCCATTTTTTCATATTCCAGTGGAGTTGATACAACTGCAAAATTTAAAAATAAAAACTCAATTTACATTAGTGTGAAAATATAGCTCCAGGAGAGAAATGACAACTTAATAAATATCAACCAATTTCTGAGAATAAAAAATGTTGAAAATAACCCTGCTGTTTGGGCCATGTGCAGGCCAATTTCATTTCTAGAAATTTAGACTTGTATAACTGAAGTATATTCCAGTGGATCCGAACATCAAGTTACATAATTATCAAAGTTCACATCCTGTTCTGCTTTTTCAGCAAAGAACATGACAGGCCTGGGGTGGCAGCAATAGGAGAATATTCATTTAAAGCAACACACAGTACTAGACTTAACAGAAAATACTTCTTATTTTACATATACATTTATATTATTACACATATATACAATAAACTACCTACAGCAAGAAGAACCATGAAACAATCAGGAATTATATAAATGTTACATTCTTAGTGTTTTGGCTATTGATATTTGGCAGCCCTGAAGAAAACAGCTTTCCTATAATGGTTTGTCTAAAATTCTGAATATAAATCAATATCTATCATATCTCATCATTATCAACTTAAAACATCTATCTAGACCTAAAAACATCTTAAACCCTAAACAACTAAGCTTAATTATAAAACTAAACTATCTGGTCTTCAACCCCATCAGAGACTTGAGAAGGAATAAAATTAATTATCTGAGTATACAGGGGGTGCAGTTTAGCAGCTTCCCAAATGAGAAGAGGACAGAGACAGTTTGCTACCTGAGCCATCACCCAAAACTCTCTACTCCAAAGTTAAGCGATAGTAAGTAGTCTTTTAGAAATCTAAATATTAAAATACAAAATATTTTAGTTGTATTTATTATTTAAAAATAAAAGAAAAACATTACTTAACTAAATATCTATGGTATTCTAGAACTTTCCAAAAGAAAATTATCAAGTTTCTGTGCCTTTCTTCCCAGAGAACAGAAAAAATCCTGCTGGATACTCAAGTACTTTTTATAGAAATTTTCATAGCAGTTGTCTTAATTATAAAGAAACAGTCACAAAACAGCAACCGTATTTGTTTATTTTAGATGTAGTGCACCTGAAAATCAGGGGAAATAGCATAAAGCCAGCATCTAAAGTCTACTGCTGTGTGAGTGACTGCAAGAGGTTCATGTTCTGGACTAAATGTCCCATCTCCTCAGCGTGGCTTCGTCGGAGGAGAACAAGCACAAGTGTCAGACAATGAGGACCGTCCGACAGAAGAGGAAGATGGAAGGTGAGGACTGTCTGACAGAAGCAGAAGATGGAAGGTGAGGACCGTCTGACAGAAGAGGAAGATGGAATGTGAGGACCATCTGACAGAAGCAGAAGATGGAAGGTGAGGACCATCTGACAGAAGAGGAAGATGGAAGGTGAGGACCATCTGACAGAAGTGGAAGATGGAAGGTGAGGACCATCTGACAGAAAAGGAAGATGGAAGGTGAGGACTGTCTGACAGAAGTGGAAGATGGAAGGTGAGGACCGTCTGACAGAAGAGGAAGATGGAAGGTGAGGACTGTCTGACAGAAGAGGAAGATGGAAGGTGAAGACCGTCTGACAGAAGAGGAAGATGGAAGGTGAGGACCATCTGACAGAAGCAGAAGATGGAAGGTGAGGACCATCTGACAGAAGCAGAAGATAGAAGTAAACCCACCACCGTCCAACACCACTAATGGGAAAGTTTACAAATCACAGACCGCCTCCTTCACAGCTCATTGAAAAGGCAAATACACACAAAAGATAAGAATTGTGGATCTACGTTGCTTTGTGTGTCTAGAAACACAAAACAGAACCGATCCAGTCTGCATCAGAGTATGTGAGATTGCGAGTAGCCTGGAGACAATATTATTCTATATTTAAGCTAAGAAACGTAAAACAACCAGAGCAACCTAACACAATTTTCAAGTGAAACTTGTTCACTATGACGTAAGAAAACAGCCGATGGTGATAATTACCTTGAAGGCTTGAGGACATGGCGCCATCTCTGGACTTCTTTTCTTCTTCAGTTTGGCCCTGGAATAGGGAAAAAATGTACTTTAGATGCTACACATGTGTAATTGCTTGTACTAACTACCCATCCTGTCGCCATGCTAAAATACCTTAGGAAAAGCAACTAAGGAAGGGAGTGTTCACTCTGGTCACACCCTGTAGGGAAGTCATGCTGGCAAGATATTGGGAGAGCTGCTCGAACTGCAGCCACATTCCCCATGAGTGCCTGGGCTCAGCTAGCCATCTCCTTTCTGCGCAACCCACGTGTGAGGAACTGTGCTGAGGTCATCCCTCAAGGAAGCTAATCGACATAACCTCTCCGAACATCTCCCACCCACGGGCTTGCTTCCTTAATGCTGCCAACCTGACGTCAAGTAGCCATCACTGCACTTCAACACCGAGGACTGAGGTTTTGCGGGTAGCAAATCTGTGAACGTCCATGTGACCGAGGGTTAGTGACAGAACCAGTGCCTTCTGGTGGGTGCTGGGGAGATGTCCACCGGCATGTCTTCCCGTGGGATGACTTCATTCATTCACATAGCCTCGTTTGTTCATTGGATAAATACAGAGGAAGTGCCCTTCAATAGTCTTGACTATAAAGGTAGAAACAGGTGTCCCCCCAAGACCCCACACCTGGGCTTGAGAGGCGCGAGGCGGTGGCTGACCGGAGGAGACCAGCCCTGCCCCGCACCCCAGCTCAGCCCTCATTTCTCCTTTCCTCTACCTGGGCTAACCTCGTTGTATCAGTATTCGATTAAAATAATATTAGTTAACCGAACAACACTGAGCATTCTATAGGACAAATGGCTTCAAAGACACATGAAACAACACCACAAAACAAGCACGGCAACCAAGGATCTGCCCACGCCTTTCCTTGCAGTCAAAAGCACTCAGCAGCCAGGCTGGTGATAAGTCCCTGGGCAAGGCAGATACTTCAGCAAGCCCTGGCTTGAGTTCTTAATTCACATACTAACTGAGAGAGAGGCAACAGCTGGGTCAAAAGTAGGTATGGAGACATACATCTTCCTGACATGGTTTGGGGGCCATGTACAGTGTGTGTAACCTCTCAAAGGTGGGTGAAAGGTAAAACCGAACAATACAACTTCTGCCTTGGACAATTCTCTACATTCAGGGTGTGGGTGGGCTCTTGATTCATTTTTGGAAATATGGTTATGCACTTCTCCTGATTAGTTCCCAAGAACAAATTGTCATCAGAGAAGATGAAAATTTAGCAGGCGATTTACTCAAAATCTTTCATAATTAGTGACTGATGACAGAAAATCAGGCTGGTGACTTACTGAGCTCAGGTGACAGTCATTTGCGTACGTTTGGGCTGTGTCTCATCAAGCTGCTCCAATTTGCTTGGGGCTGACCTGGACACAGCAGTGAGAGGGCTGCATCTAAGTAAGCCTGTCCATCTAGGGCAAACAGAAAGGACTGGTCACCCTAGTACGACAGCCATTAAACTAAAGCTCGACAGACTGGTCACAATCACATCACAAGCTTTCAGCTAAGTCTCAACAAAGGACCCTGCTAATAGTATATTGGTTTTTAAATGTTAGATGCTATTCATCTCATTTTTATGTTGTGGTTTGGGCACTTTTTTTAGACTGGGTTTCTGAATGAAATACCATTTGTGCAACAGTAAATCAAATAACCTGAAATATACATAGTTAAGCGATTCACGTTTATTTATCAGAAAGTATTTTTTATTTTTATATGAAGTGTCTCTTGAGGGTCATAAGTTGCAGCGTTGGGCCACAGCCTGCAGTCCTGCTTGGAGACATTGGAGTCTATAGGATAAATGTTCTAAGTGACACTAAGAAGACTGTCCCCTCCACGTCCTTACTCCCCTCACCTTCCCTGAGGTAAGAAGCTGCACTCTGCCTACAGGATTCTGTGTCACACTACCCAGCTCACAATCAAAGTAGTCAGTCAATCGCAGACCGGAAGCCTGGAACCCCGAGCCAAGACAAACGTTTCTCCTCTTTTCCCACATGTTTACCTTTGGAATTTTGTCACAGAAAAGGAAAGCTAACTAACACAGTGGGGAGAGCAAATGAAACCGTGTGAGGGTGACAGCACCAGGCTGCCAACTGCTTGTGCCATGACAAATGCCAGCTCCTGGATAGGCTTTAGCGCAGGGCGTTTCTATACGCATGGTTTGTTAAGGCAGTAATGCGTGTTGTGTTTGAGTTCATGTGCTTCGACATGTATGTGGCTAATATTTTACTACATGCCCCCCTTCCTGCCTCTCCCCATGTCTACATGTGTATATGTGTATACGGACAGTGTGGAATTTTACAGTGAAAACATTTCCACCTCCTTCCCCCATCTGGCCAACTCATGGTGTTTCTAAGCAGTAAACACTTTAATTAGTTTATGGTATATCCTTACACATTTTCTGCTGTGAAAATACAAGGAAACATGACTGCGTGTGCTTACTTTCTTGCTCATGTCTCCGAAGGCAGCCTGTTGTAGTACTGTTTTCTCTGGCATTTTTATTCGGCAGAGGTCATTCCTATAAGGTAGGTTTATATAGTGGCACGTTTCTCATCTTGACAGCTGCACAGCATTACAATAAACGGGTAGGTCAGGATTCATCAGGCTCCATATTTATAAATATTTAGGTTGCTAGCCATACTGCTTTTTTCAAGTTTACAATGCTGCAGTAAAATCCTATGTGTGTGTTTCCCTGCACACCTCTAAGTTTATGTGCGGAGTGGCTGCAGGATGCACTGCTGACTGGTGGAGACACGGCCCCTTGTGCTGCTGACAGCTGCTGAGTTAAGCTCTGCTCAGCTGCTTTCCTCCATGGGCACAGGATGGGTAAGTGATTATTCCCTCATGTTCCTGCCAAGAGCTTGTAAGGTGGGGGTTTATGAAAAGGTGACAAAAAACGAGATCTTTCTGTAGCACCAGCACTTGTCCCATCATGAAGAGTTAAAGATCACGTTATTGATCGATTGGAAGATCATCCATACTTCCTTTACAGAAAATACCTTTCTGTCCATGATCCTTTTGACCACTGGAATAACTGCCCATCTTTTGATCTTAACAAATTAAGAAAAAGGGTCATTTACCTATGAATCATGTGTACACATAATATGGAGGTGTGTGTCTTTGTGTGTTTTATATAAGTTTTATTTTTCCCCAGTTGTCATTTCTCTTTACATTGTGCTTGTGATATTTTTTGTTTTGAGTCGTGGATTCTCTGTGTGTCCTTGGCTGTCCTGGGACTGGCTCTGTTGCTCTAAGAAATACAATGGCCAAGCCTTTGCTTTATGGTGTTTAGATCTGAGAACAAGCTAGGAAGGCTTGTTCCCAAGCACCTTCCCCTTTGAGTCCATCCCTGTGCCTCATTGCTCGCATTTAACTTCTGAGCGTCTAACTTGTAAGAACGTGAAATAAAGACCTTTTATCCAGGACCCTACTCACGTGACACTAACAACAGCCCCCTCTCTGCGTCAGTTTCAAAGTTCTGTGCACCCCAACCTATTTCTGGCTTTCTCCTCTGTTCCTTCAGTGTGTCTGTCTACTCATGTGCCAGCAGCACATTGTTTTCATTGCTGCAGCCTTGTGGTTTCATACGCTTTCTAGGCTACCAAATGCTTTGCACACAGATGAGAGTTCTGTTTGTGTACAATGCTTAGAATCCAGAGAGTCAAAAGCTCAGAGTCCAAACTCACCCCTTCCTATCTGTATAAGCCCAGGCAGATTACTTATATAACCTCTGTGGATCTCAGTTTCCTGAGTATCTTCCAGAAAGTCATTTCTTCACAGGACTCTTTGAGGATTACTGACCTGTGAATGAAAAATCCTTAACCCCGCTGAGGACATATGGTAGATTTTCAAGCTAATAGGAGCGATCAGTCGTTTTTGCCAGATTTCAAACTGCTAATATTGTATCCGGGGGTGGGGGGCAGACTTTAAAAATTAAATTAGTTGGCATGTTTGAGTTTATCGACTAAAGAAGCCATGTCTGAAATGAACGTAATCCCTCACGAAAGAAGCATTAGGGAAGACTAAATAAGAGTCTTACAACTGAGTCAGTCGATCTGCCACTGAACAAGCATCGCTGAGTGAGCACTACCTGACAGTCACCGGGGTTAGCTGAAGGCTAAGAAGCACCGTGCCCAGGCTCTGTCAGGAGCTCACGCCATTGAACGGCTAGCACTAACGTAGGGCGATGGGTTTCCTTGCCTCTCCCATCTCCTTGTGACACGTCCTTGACTGCAATGTCCACGTGCTTGTGTGCTTGCTGCTGTCCCTCCTACCTAAGCCCTCCTGTACAGTCCCCATACCTGTCACTTTAAATATAGTTTCCCCGCCATCACTCTGTAGTTCCGGCCCTGTACTTCTCCTCACTCTATCAGTTTCACCCAGAGAGAACATTCTCAGCCACCAAGACAACTGCCAGAAAGTCTGCATTTCCCTTCATCAGGGTTTCACGCACGAATCCAAAGCGCGGCGGCAGAGGCGTCCGACGGCCCCCTGACACCCCGTGCGCCCTATACTGCATCTTCTGATCAAAGTTCCTGACCTCACAACCTAGCTTCCTACACTAGTACCGCCCTCAGCAGTTCCGGATGACCCCAGTGAGAGCCCCTGTCAGGTGGTAATGTGAGCTGCTCGCTCCTCTGGCTGTGCAGTGTATATGACTCAGCACATGGAGCAAAGGATTCTCCCGCCAGCTTCAAGGATGGGAACCAGGCAGAGAGAGTCTGCCAGGGAACCATGGCAGCCTTGAGAAGCTGAGCAAACCCTGCCTGACAGCCAATGAGGTTAGTCCTCCAGGACCCAAGCCTGCCAACAAGCACAAGCACCCACTGATGATGCTAAGCTCCGAAGAGATCAGCCAGGCCCTCCCTGACGCCAGCCTAGGTGGAGCAGCGAACTCGCTCGTTCTGTGCCTTGACTTTTCAGAAACTATGCAACGGTAATAAAAGGTGAGTTTTGAGCAGCTGCCTTTGATTGAGAGCACATTAGGTCTGGCTTGCCCCTTAGGTGCCAAGCAATGAAGCCTTCTCCAAGCATTGCCTTCCTTCCCTCTAGCCAGGGTGAGCTCTGGCACCTTCCGGTGCCCACAGATTTCTGGGGTTGATCCTACAGCATTGATACCATTTGTTTTTCCATCTCCCCAGCCTGAGAGGACTTCCGAACCTTACAGAAGGGAGACAGTGTCTGAACCACTTCTCACTCCCTGGCATGTGGTCCAATCCTGTAAGCAGGACAAGTGCTTGCTAAAGAAAGGCCTAAAAGCAAAGCTGAGGAGCAGGTCTCTCCTCCTGGCAGATGTCACATCAAAAGCCACAATTAATACAGCAGCAACCTAAGAGAGGTACCACATGCCAGGTCCTCTCCTGCTTTAACACACAGGCGATCACCTAGGAATGTCACCAGCATGCACGCATTGGTCTGGGAGGGGTGGGGGCTGGGAATCTAGATTTCTGTGAGTCTCCGTGCAGTTCCACAGCTCCTGCCACCAGCATGTGGGTGACATCAGAGCTGTGGGGACTTCACCAGGGCAAGGAGTGGGGGCAGGGCAGTGGTAATCCAGTCACACCGGCCTCGATGAGTCTCTGTTGGGATGAACACCCAAATCAGGCCTATTTTCTACAGTAGCTCATTAAGCTAGTTTCAGCCCTCTTCCTTCAGTGCCCCCACACCCGAGAAGTTTACAGAAATCAAAGCAGCATAGCTCTCTCTTCCGCAGGAGAGCTGCAATGGCAACAAGACAGGACTCAGAGGCTGACTGCGCTCGCGTGACAGCTGCGGAACTCTTCAACAATCACCGTGTCACTCAGAAGGAGAATGAAATCCATAATGTGCTATCTGTCACTTGGCGAGTAGGTTAGTGTGCTTGGATCACACATCTATTCGCTGCTGAAATTCTGCCTAGAAAGAAGAGGAATCCCCCTCATGAAAATCCCATCACCTCTGACTCTGGACAGAAATTACTCAAGCTTCCTGTGTCTGTATGTTCTTTAGATGAGCCAAGATTTGAGGTATGTTCACACACAGACACATGTTCATGATTTTTCATCATCAGAAGACATTTAAATTTCTTTCATGACGTTCTCATTCCATTGTTTTACTTTTTGAAATAGAAAACTATATATTACCATATGACAGAGACAAAAAAAGTGCTGAATTATTGGCTGAGTAAGCTAAGTTCAAACCCCAACATAGCAATGACTAGTTATTTAGCTTAAATGGATGATTTATAGTCTCCAGACATAAATTTTCTCTTTTCCTAAAATAACAGGATTGAACTGAATATTCCCCACAGCTCCTGGAATGTTAATGCTCTTTGTTTCTGTCTTGGTTCATTAACTACTTTACAAAAAATGATAAATCTGCACTGCTATTGATGAACACAGAACACATTTTAAAGGGGAAAAATATATGCTGTTTTCTCCTTGCATTTGGGATACTTACAGAAATCACCATGAGCTGAAGAAAAAACAACCAACTATTCTCATCTCCCAGGTTGCAAACTTTATGTCTAGAACCTCAAAATAACGCTGGGTCATTAGTGAAACAAAAAACAATGTCCTGAAAAAAAATAAGTGCTGATAGCTGGAGAAATAGAAAATAAAATTTGCCGTGGTACGTTTCTACTAACAATTTAAAATCCACCATTCGAGAAGCAAGGGTTGTATGGTAGGGAAATAAACAGTCCTGCAGGACATGCTGTTCCCTGGCTGTGGCCTTGGACACACCATGTGCCTGTGAGTCTCTCTCAGGGTTCCAGTCAAAGGCTCGGGATTGCTCGTATGCCTACAGTGCCCTTATTGAACCTTCACTGCTGGACAAAGGTCTCTGGAATGCTGGAGGGTTTTTCAGAGCCTTGGGGGTGCCTGCTCTAGCAGCTGACGCCCGCGTAAGAGTGACACATACTGGCTCTGTGAGCTGCAGTAAATGTGGGGATTTGACAAACAATTTTAGCAACAGACCGCTGCCTGAATTCTATTTGCTGCTTCAAACACACTTCTCAAACTCTTGAGGGATCTGACCCCACATGGAACATGAACTGAAGATAAAGAAAATTAACCATTGAGAGAAATAATGCAAGAATACACGGAGACCTTCCCCGCTGTTTTCCTGAAGCTTGTATGTAATCAAAGAGAAGCAAAGCACTTCCACTTTGTCCAAACACGTGGCACTAGGACTACCGTCTCAAAGAGGAATCTCTACAGTACTTTCAAGGTGTGCACGAGAATGACGGGTGACATCTCCAGGGGTTTAGGAATGTCTTCTTTCTGAAGTCCAACTGTAATTCAATTCCACTCACTATCAGAAAATGGTGTCAGTTACACATGAGGCTATGAAAAGGCAGAGTTAAGGACTTACTGAGGGGGGAAAGCAACCTTTCATTTCTACATTTTTTGAGACAGGGTTTCTCTGTGCAGCCTTGGCTGTCCTGGACTCGCTTTGTAGACCAGGCTGGCTTAGAACTCACAGTGATCTGCCTACCTCTGTCTCCCGAGTGCTGGGATTAGAGGTGTGTGTCACATCTGCCTGGCTCCAGCATTTTCTTAATACCTATTTAACAATGCTAATGATGAGATTTCACTTCACCTCACCAAAGCTGAGGTCAACCATGGCTCTCTGCCATCCATACCCAAAGGCCAGTGGCCACTGCATCAAATACAATCTCTTCAGTTCGGCCGGGGAGACGAAGCCTAATGACTTGCCCCAGACACCTTCCAGGCTTGCTATGCGCTAGCCTCAGCAAAGACATTCTATGACTCTCGTTCCCCAAAGGCACTACCCCAGCCTGGCAAAGGGAAGCGTGCTACATCACACAGGTGACACACAGCAGGAGCAAAGGCTAAAACTGGGACCTTATCAATGGGCACTCGCTTCCCACTCCTGGACTCTGCCAACATCAATGCGTGCCGCAGGCAGATGAGTGGTCGAACTCTGAAGAAGCACCCCCTTCTTTTTTTATTAATAATATTTGTATTACATCTCAATTGTTATCCCATTCCTTGTATCCTCCCTCCTGCTTTCACCCCATTCTCCTCCACTATGACTGTGACTGAGGGGGACCCCCTCCCCCTTTATATGATCCTAGAGTATCAAGTCTCTTCTTAGTACCCTGCTATCCTTCCTCTGAGTGCCACCAGGCCTCCCCATCCAGGGGATGTGGTCAAATATGGGGCACCAGAGTTCGTGTGAAAGTCAGTCCCTGTCCATTGGCTAGATCTGGGTAGGGGTTTGATGCTTACTGCACATATTGTCCTTGGTTGGGCAAAGTTTTGTTTTTTTTTTTTAATTTACTATTATGTATACAATGCTCTGCCTATGTGTACACCTGCAGGCTAGAAGAGGGCACCAGATCTCATTACAGATGGTTGTGAGCCACCATGTGGTTGCTGGGAATTGAACTCAGGACCTTTGGAAGAGCAGACCCAGCACCTCCTTCTTGGGCAGACAAGCAATGGAAGTCTACCTTCCTCTTGTTCATCCTGGTCAGATCACTGCCAACTTCACGCTGTAGCTCACTCCTTACTCCAACCCTTCAGCTTTCTTCTCCCTCAACGCGAGAAGATGCTCACATGCTAATACGCAAGCTGTATTCTTCTCAGAACACAGTTAGCAGGACTGACAAAAACAATCACCCAACCAACAACAGCACTGTCTTGACACAGTAAGAAAGTGCTGTGTAGAAACACCCTACTGGCTCCTCTTTCTTCACTCAGACTCCATGCCCTGGGACCCATCCTCAGAAGAGTAGCTGTCACCTAGAGCACCAAATGTGCTAAATAACTTCCTGGTGGCCTTATGCTAAGTACATCAATTTTGTCTTATTCAGCACCCAAGCAAAGACTAAGTAATCCCATATTTCTGTGTCCCAGAGTTTAAGACTCTATATTTTTAAAGGTGTATACAATTAGAGACCATATATCTTATTCTTAAGTGCTTAAGAAAAACATCTCAGGCTAGAGAGATGGCTCAGAGGTTAAGAGCACCGACTGTTCCTCCAGCGGTCTGAGTTCAATTCCCAGCAACCACATGGTGGCTCACAACCATCTATAGTGTGATTTGATGCCCTCTTCTGGCCTGCAGGTACATTTAGGCAGAGCACTGTATATATAATAATAAATAAATCTTTAATTAAAAAAAAAGAAAAACATCCTTTTGCAAAAATTGTCAGCTGGGTGTGGTGGAACACACCTTTAGTCCCAGTACTTGGGAGGCAGAGGCAGGAGGATTGATGTGAGTTCAAGGCCAGCCTGGTCTACAAAGTGAGTCCAGGACAGCCATGGCTACACAGAGAAACCCTGTCTTAAAAAACTAAAACCAAACCAAACCAAAACAACAACAACAACAACAAATTGTCAAGCCCATGTTTTGGAGGGGGTGATTTAAAATCCTACATATTGTTTTGAACTTATTGAGTCAAAAAACATCCACAAATACATCAAGCATTTATAAAAATCATTCAGAGGAAAAAAATGTTAACTTTTCCAAGTCATCATGTGTCTGTGCTCAGCTGCTCGATTCTCAAGGTGCTGAGTGGGAAAAGCTCACAGAGGGGACTCAAAATGTCACAGATCTTTACGCCAGATATTGCCAAGAAGCAGGGTGTGGCAAGGAGTCTCCATGGAGCAGGAAGCCTCTCCTCATTTGCTTCTTTGGTGCACTGGGACTGGAACAGAAACACAAGGTCACTTACAAAGGAGAAGCACACAAGCAAAGATGGAGGATGGATAGCGAGACCCTCGGGGGACAGCCACCATGGCAGAGACCATTGAGGAAGGATAAAGCAAGGTGACCTTTCTCAGGATGCTGTAGGAAGGCTGATACATCCATTTAATACTAAAATTCTTTCAATATGACATTATCTGTGGGTCAGCTGTGAAAGCATCCAAATATCTATACAGATATATAAATAAGGAAGCTGGCTATAATGTGTATAGCCATAAAAGCAAGGCTTTGTAGGGCACTGGGTAAACAAATCCTGTGAGCTTCTGGCTAAGATGGTGACAGTCAGAATATTAAAAAGGCAGGAAAGAACTTCAGAAGTTCAGGAAGGAAATAGAAACTGCTCAAAAGGCGCAGGGGGAAAAAAAGGCTCATGACACAGAGACACTAGACACAGTTTCAGCCTCGCTGGTCCCCGGCAAGGGATGTGGTAGGAAGAGTGGCAGAGAGAGTGTTTCCAATATCTAAGTCAGGCCAGAAATGTCCTCAAGCAGTCACACTCACTCTGCTGCATTTAGTGGTGCCGTGGTGCTTACAGCAGATAGATTGCGGTAGAGAAAACTCTCATTTTGCCATGCTGTGACTCAAGGCAACAGCCAGCCAGTGTCTGACCTATCATCGGGGCCTGAATCAAGGGAACCACAGGTCAGTGAGCTTCAAGTCATCCTGTAATTCAACTACTAGATGAAGAAAGGCCCAACGAGGTAGTTATCAAGAGCAGGGCAACAGGTGATTGCTCTGAAGGCCAAGGGTGCATCCCCAGCAGGCCCCGCTCAGCTAAAACACATATAAGAAAAAAATAGCCCTGCCCTTTTGGCTTGAACGTATCTCATCAGCCAAGAACAACCCTGGAGGGTGATGTCTCTGTGCATAACAACAGTGAGGAGACCAGCTTCTGAAGGAAAGTATACCCCATAGAGCCTAAGAACTCTGAGATTACAAGGCTATGTACAATACCCCCAGCAGGGAAATTAGCATTCAAGAGTTCTGTTTCTGAATAATTTTTGATGTGCATTGGCATTTTGTCTTCCTGTGTGCCTGTGTGATGGAGCTGGATCCCCTGGAAGTGGAGTCACAGACAATTCTGATCTGACATGTGGGTGCCCTTAACCACTGAGTCATCTCTCTAGCTCCTCAAGAGTTCTTGAAATCCTAAAGATGGGCCCTCCCCCTGAACCAATCTCATTGTTGTGGGTACTTCCCACATTCCCGCTGCACAGGGGAGCCATGGCCCAGCTGAAGCATGCGCCACTCTAGGGGAAGAGTTTGAGGAGTCTTGGGAGGGTGGGAGGATCTGAACAAATCCCAGTCTGCAAAGCTAAGCATAGCCAGCAGAGGCTCACAGCCCACACACGAGGAAGGAACACCTCCACCATAAAGACAGCTCTAAAGCCATGAGCCAGCCAGCCAGGACAGACTCAACATAAACTACCAGAAAGACAAGAGCCTCCACATTCAACAATACACACACACTACTGCAGTCTCCAACTTGTTTGATCCTTGTGATTTTTTTCCTTTCTTTTTTTCTTTTTTTATTACCATATTTTTCAGACTATAAAGCACACCTGACCATAAGATGCACCCAGTGTTTAGAGCAGTAAAACAAGAAAAACAGTAAAAACAGCAATCAGACCATAAGATGCACTCTAATTTCACCCCCACTTTTGGGGGGGGAGTGTGTCTTGTGGTCCAAAAAATATGTTTTTTAAATTTTTTACATATACATTTATAATATTACACACATATACAATAAGCTACCTACAGCAAGAAGAACCATGAAACAATCAGGAATTATATAAATGTTACATTCTTAGTGTTTAGGCTATTTGTATTTGGCAGCCTTGAAGAAAACATCTTTCCTATCTTGGTCCATCTAAAATTGTGAATGTAAATCAATATCTATCATATCTCATCATTACCAACTTAAAACATCTATCTAGACCTAAAAACATCTTAAACCCTAAACAACTAAGCTTAATTATAAAACTAAACTATCTGGTCTTCAACCCCATCAGAGACTTGAGGAGGAATTAAATTGATTACCTGAGTATGCTGAGAGTGCAGGTTAGCAGCTTCCCAAATGAGAAGATGACAGAGACAGTTTGCCGCTTGAGCAGTCACCCAAAACTCTCTATAATGTTGGAGCATCTTCTTCAGCCTTTGGCCCAATATATCTGATAGACATATTTATGAGGCAGGAACTATTGAGGACGTGCTTACTCTGTCTTGGCAGAGTTTAGTCTTTGACTCTGCCTGCATCCAAGCTTGCCCTTTTTTAGGCAGAATTCTGTCTGTAGCAGAAATGAGGACATTTTGCCCAGTGGTTTGTTTGCCAC
Source organism: Acomys russatus (assembly GCF_903995435.1). Taxonomy (NCBI): domain Eukaryota; kingdom Metazoa; phylum Chordata; class Mammalia; order Rodentia; family Muridae; genus Acomys; species Acomys russatus. Next base: position 56,677,640 of record NC_067148.1, on the reverse strand, counting down.
ATTTGAAGTCATCTCCATAAGGAGGTTCTTTGATGCTCATCATCCTCTTTGAGGTAGGTTGGGTGTTACCAGGAGTTAATCTGTTTTATTATCAATAAACCTTTAAAATAATAAAAAGATTTTTAAACACCAAATTCTGTATGTCTCGGATGTTTTTGAAGACCTTATCTATTTTACCTTATCTTTGTATAGAATCATATCTATCTGTTAAGCCTGGGATGTATATTCTTATGATAAAAATAGACTAGTAATTGACATGACCATGATTTGATTAACTAAAATTTAACTTGTATAACTTATTTTTCCTAAACAGCTTGCATTAGCACTTTCATAGTATTGGAAGTAAACCTTGTGTTATAACTGAGTTATATGGGAACAATACCTCATATTAGAGTAGAAATATATATACATACATATATTTAGTCTAAAGAATAATCTTAAATTTGAATTCTATACCACTGTATTTAAAATTAAACTTATTTTACATCTATATACAAAATTCTATATCAGTGAATCAAAAATAACCTTGTGAGTGGCAATTAAGGAATTAAGCTGAGGAGTAGATTCATTAATCTACTTTTTGTTCTATCTTCCCTATATATTTCTATATTCCCCCTTCTGTCTTTTCAACCCCTATCTCCAAGCCTACAAATGGAAGATAAAGAAAAAGGAAGACATCACTGAGTCTAACCTTGATTCCTCTCTAAATAAGACAATAATAACTTATAATCAACTATTATTGAAAATAAACATCTATAACCCAAGAAAGCAACCAAGAAGTACCCAGCCCCTCTTAAGGGAAATGGGACACTGTTCTCTTAAGGTTTCTCCCATCTGATTTGGGACAAATAACACCTTTGTAGGGGCCCAAATAAAATTGAGGAAATGGTTAAACAAGGTAAGAATAACATTTGTGGTCCAATTTCTAAATGTTGAGAAATTCCAGACTTAATTAGAGTCCTGTGTGGGACAGTCTGAAATGCTGGACCAATTGGAATTGGAAGCTTTCTTCGAAGCTGTCCTGGGAGCTACCCTGTTCTTATAAGAAACAGCAACTGAGGCACTTGATGCTGAAACATGAAGGATGCAGGATGTCATCGTCCAGCATGCTGAGAGGAGTGAGTCCTGTCAGACCTGATCTGATGTCAGTTTTCTTACTAGTCAAGTGCAGTAGTGAGAAGGGAGAAAGCGTAGAACAGGAGTTCAATCTGCAACTGACTGTGAACAATCAATGGTGATAACTCAATACCTTTGTACCAGCCATTATCTTAATGGAAGTCTTAGTTTTTATTTATTGTATTTATAAAATGTTCATCTATTTATTTTTTTATCCTTTTATGTGTATTTATTTACTTTGTGTGAGTGGTTTTTTTTCGTCACTAGCAATATTTTTTAGTATCTTTTTTCTTTTTGTGCCTATGTTTCTTCCCTGCCCTTTCTATTTTTAAGCTGTATTTTGACAATACTATAGTGATTTTTTTACTTGTGCTCATGTTTACTTGTTATTTCATTGTCCTCTTGTTTTCCTAGCTAGTATTTCTATTGATGTGATACATGCTATGACCCAAAGCAACTGGGTGGAGCAGGGCACATTGCACTTTGCACTTTAGGAAGACGGGGCAGGAACTGAAGCAGAGGCCGTGGAAGGCTCCATGAGGCCATGGAAGGCTCCATGTGCCTGGCTCAACTTGCTTTATTAGAGACCCCAGAACCATGAGCCCAGGAGCAGCACCAGCAACAGTGGAATGCGTCCTTTCCCACCAATTATCAAAAAAATGACCCACGGGACCGTCTAATGGGGAAATTTGTTGAATCGCGATTCTCTCCTCTCAGATGACTCTAGCTTGTGTCAAGTTGAAAAAACCCTAACCAACATACACTTTTTACAATTACCAAGCTTTGAAATTTTTCATTATTGGGAAATTTGTGGTGGTTTTTGTTGTTGTTGTTGTTGTTGTTGTTGTTGTTGTTGTTTGTTTTGTTTTGTACTTTTCTAAAGAAACTCATTTTTCTGATGTTGTTGCTAACACAGCAGGTTTGCTTTGTCCTTGCTGACCTGTACTGCAGATTGAACCGTCCAAGAGCAGCCCACTTAGTAAGTCAATCCCATCCATTAAGCTGGAAAACCTAACAGAAATGAATGCATTTCAAATATCAGCCCAACTACCAAAATTAAACCAAGAAGTCGACAACCTAAACAGACCCATAACAAGTGAGGAAACTGAAGTGCTAATAAACATCTTCTTAGCTAAAGTGAGTCTAGGACGAGTTGGATTCATGGCAGAGTTCTACTAGACACTCAAGGATTGACAACCAGTCCTTTGTAAACTGTCCAAAAGCATAGAAACAGGAAGAGCACTTGCAAACTCCTCTGCAAAGGCAGCGTCACTTTGATACCAAAGCCAAGTAAAGACACAACAGAAAAGAAAATTTCAGACCAATATCCCTGAGGAATATAGCCTCAAAAATGATCAATAAAAATACTATCAAACAGAATACACCAAAAAATCATAAAGATTATGCACTATAACCAAGTATGCTTTATCCTGAAATGCAGGAAGGGTTCAACATAAACAAGGCAATAAATGTAATAAACCACATGGATGGGTTTTTTTAAATCATATGATCATCTCAACAGACATAGAGAACATCTTTGAAAAATATCCAGCACACCCATATGATAAAAGATCTTATAGAACGTAAGACTATAGGGAACAGACTCAACACAATGAAAACTACACACGAGGAACCCACAGTCAGGGTCATCATTAAGTTGAGAAAAGCTTGACGTAATATCACAGAAGTCAGAAATGCAACAGGCATATTCATTCCTCCCATTCCTTATCAATACTGTCATAGAAAGACTAGCTGGAGCAATAAGGCAGGAGAGGAAAATTAAAGGGAATCAAAAGGGAAACGAAGAAGTCAAACCATCCCAGTCTGCAGATTGCATGACCCTATACATGAAAGACCCCCAAATTCTACCAGAATACTTTTAAGATTGGTAAGGAAATTCAGAATCATGGCAGAATGCAGAATAAACTTGGCATAAATCAATAACTTCTCTATAAACCAATAGCAAACATAAAGAAAAACAGCCTCAAATAAAATAAGATATCTAGCAATAAACCTACCAAAGAAAGAAAAGGATTTCTACAATGAACACTGTATGCCTCAGAAGAAAGAGATGAAGATATTAGAATGTGATCATGGGTTAGTAGAACCAATATCGTGAAATGACCACCCTACAATAAGATCTTCACAGATTCAAGACTCAAAACCCTCCAACAGAATAAAATTGAAGACCCAAACATGAGCACACCACCTAAAAAATTAACAAAATTTAACAGCCACCTAAAAATTAACAAAAAATGCCAAATATACAAGTTGGAGGGGAAAAAAAGCATCCTCAACAAATGGTACTGAGAAAATTGGATGTTCACATGCAGAGGAATGAAATTAGACCTGTACCTATCTCCCCTGTATAAAAATTAACTCCAAATGGACCAAAGACCTAAACTTGAAACTGCTAGAAGAAAACATAAGCAGAACCCTACGTGATATAAATGTAGGAAAGGGTTTTCTGAATAGGACTCCATTTGCCCAAGAATTAAGGCCAACAAATGACAAATGGGACTTCATGAAAACTAAAAAGCTTCTGCACAGCTAAGGCAAACAACTGGGTAAAAGAAAGCCTTCAGAATGGGACAGAACCTCTGCCAGCAAGACATCTGAGTGGTAAATAACCAGAACATATAAACAACTAAAAAACCAGAGAATCATGAAGACAAATTACTCATCCTAGAAATGAGCCTGGGACATGAACCTCTGTCCTCAAAAGAATAAAATAAATGGCTAAGAAATATCTCAAAAATGTTCATTATCCCTAGCAACTATGAAAATGCAAATAAAAACAACTTGGAGGCTTCCTTTTAAATAGTTCAGAATGGCAAAGATCAATAAGTCAATCAATGGCAAAGATCAATAACAAACACTGAAGGGCATGTGGGGACAAGGGGACCCTCATTCACTATTAGTGCGAGTGCAGATTGCTGTAGCCATTATGAAAACACATGAGGGAAAATTCTCTAAAATCTAAAAAAATAAGTCTACCATATGACTCAACAAATAGACTCAAATTTTGACATCCTACTTCACAGAGGTTGGCAAACTATGTTCATTGCTGCTCTGTAGCAGTGTAGAAATGGAAGCACCCTCAATGCCTTTCCACCCCACGAACAGATAGTGCAAACATGGTACATATCCACTACAGAATACTATTCAAGTGTAAAGAAAAATGAAGTCATGAATTTCACAGGTAAATGATTAGAACTAGAAAAGATCATATTGAGTGGGGTAACCTAGACTCAGAAAGAAGAATGTTCCCTTTCGTCTGGGGCTCCTAACCCTAAGTCTTCAGATGTGTGTACATAGCCTGGAATAACTGCAGAAACCAGGAAAGCGAAGCAGGACCGTTTACAGGGTATGGAGGTTTGGAAGCAACAGAGAGGAGGCTATCAGTGTGCAAATGACCTGATCACAGAATAGGGAAAGGTGAGCACTTTAGGAAGTGAGAGGCAGACAAATACAGAATAAGAAAGGAGGAGAGTGAAGATGAAGAGCAGAGTACAAGTCATCTGATGGGGAAAGGAGAAAAGGGCATTGGTTAGGGAGTGAAGGGAGGTCAACACAGAAAGAGGGGGCAGGGAAAGTAACAATAAGAATGTCTGAAGAGGCCAGAAGGAATCACACTATTAAATATTTACCTTAAAATGGGCCTATATGTGATTCTGTTTATAAATTCACACACACAATTTTAATAAACTTTTCTCAACTGGACGGCAACATTGTATGCAAGAGCCAAAGACAACCCAACTACAAACAAAACCAACGGAGATGGCCATTTGAGCTGTTCACTGCAGCTATCCAAGAGACTCCCCAACATATAGCTTACTGCTACCGCCATTGGGTATTCACCAGAGGTAAAAGGTGAGCACCTATGGCTGAAGATACCATGCACTTCAGAAACAGGGCCTAGATACCGCTGGGCTAGAACACTGACAAGAATGCCTCCTCCCTGAGGACTAACTTTCATGGTATAAAGATGCTTTGTACCAAAAACTTCCAGGCAACCAACAGCTCTGCTCAGCCTTTACACGTATGGACCACATCCACAATTAGCATGGCGAGATAACCTTAAAGGTACAGTAGTGGCACATACAACAAGGGAGTAACCAACTGCCCTCTAATGGGACTGAAGATGGGCTTAATGAGAGGGAACCATGCCTGGGACTGAAAACTTGCTAACTACTCAGTGTTAGTAAAGTAATAAGTATTTGAAGAGACCCTAAAACCACTAATTTACTAAACCAGCATAATCACTAACAATAGTCATTTGTCCTAACACTCACACATAAGTGCAATCTTCAACTCTCATCTAGGAAGCTTCTCTTCGTAAAAGATGGAGACCACTTTTAAAAAGCACAACTACTCAAAAGAGTTCAGTCTTGTTGCATATACCTACAAAACACTTCCACACCTACAGCTCAGGGAATATTGCAGAAGAGAGTGTGACGAGGTTGTAAGGGCCAGAAGATCAAGAAGTTTGCTGTGAGATTGGGTCTCCAAGTAATATCAGAAAATACAACCATGAAGTCACACTATCATGACTGCCCAAACATGAGATGAATAAGACTGACCCTAATAGACATGTCTAAGTGGATAGGGAAAAGCCCACAAGACCTCAGCCACACACAAAGGATGACAGGTAACTATGGGATGCTAAAAGTGAGAGAAATGGTCTTCCGTAGGGAAGAGCATACCAACTGGTTATCCAATACTAAAATGGTCAGTTCCAAAACCATGCATACAAGTGACATCATACAGACAAAACATACTGAAGTTAGGAATACACACACACACACACACACACACACACACACATACACACACACCATGAATATGAAAGAGAACAAGAATGGTAGTATATGAGAGCCTTTTAGAACAAGAAAGGGGAAAGAAGAGATATAATTATAATATAATCTCAAAAAAAGTCAAAATAAAAATAAGATAATTCTCTCTACAATAGAAGAGATACCCAAACAAAACAGTGTGTATGATTGTGGCACATAATGCAAAAAGGTCAATGCAGCATAAATCCTTCAGAAGATAATGGTTCCATACCTAATGATATGTGCCAATTATTGAAAATAAATAACTGCCAAGCTAGATTGCTATACCCAACAAAACTATCTTTTTAATGTGTAAAGCTATTCATATGTTTGCCACCACATGTTGTCTGCCTGTGGACTACATGCCCTGTGTCAACCTGACAGCTCCTCCTCTCAATTGAGACACCAGACGTGTGCCACCACCTGCACCCCAACCCCTGGTGACTTGCCTAAGGGCTTCTGCCCCTTGCCCACTCACAGGACCCTCCTTTCCTGGTAGGAATCTGAGAGTCCTGCTGCCTGAGAACAAGGGGAAAGTGGTGGGAGGAGACAGAGCATAAGCTCAGACAAGGGGATTGAGGGGCATATTTGATCAAAACACATTATATGCATATATAGAAATAAATACAAAATATTTATGCCAATAGACATATAATTAGTATCAATTAAAACTGAATTAAGTGTTATTGCTATAGAGGTATAAAGAAATCATTACTGAATTCTAATTCTGACACAATAAGGGTACACTCTGCAGTATAGCTTTAAAACAAAAGAAAGCTTAGGAATAGAAACTGCACTAGAAGTGGGTGCTCCTCTAGCTGCTCCGTGAATGAAAATGGAAGAAGCTCTGCCAAACTCATCCTGTCCAGCCAGCGTTGCCCACATGCCAACAGTGGATAAGAGTGTGACAAAAACAAAAGCACAGAACAGTTTCTTATTGAACATAGATACAAGAATTGCTAAAGCATTTCTTATGAACAAGTTTGAGAACAAATGAAAATCCACATAGCATGACTGAGTTTGCTTCACTCTAGGGATGCAGTGTTGGTTCAGCATAGAGAAACAAGTGCAATGTACCACAAGGCAGGCTTAAGGACAGACACCGCGTGCTCACCTCGAGCAACGCAGAAAAGGCATCTATCAAAATTCAACACGCCTTCACAGTGGAGGCTCTGAGGAATCCAGGTGGGATGGGGTTGAGGCTCAATGGCAGTTTGCTTGACTAGAGGGTGTGAGGCCCTGGGTACAGCTTTAAAGCAAAAGAAGCTTAGGATCAAAGCTGCACTCGAAGTGATGGCTCACAACCATTAATGGCAGCACTCGGAGACAGAGGCAGAGGCAGGCAGGCATTTGAGTTTGTGGACAGCCTGGTCTACAGAGTGAGTTCCAGGAGAACCGGGGCTATACAGAGAAATCCTGTCCCAAAACCCAGACAAACAAAGGAATAGAAGCACAGCACCTCAACACAATAACAAAGGCCGTATTTGGGAAATCTAGAGCCACTGAGGTCATTCTAGAGCCACTGAGGTCATCCCTCTAAAACCTGAGGGTCCTTGCTTATCCAATTTCATCCAACACAGCACTCAAAGTCTTAGTAAGAACAATAAGGAAGAAAAAATCAAAGGAAAGAAGAGAAAGAAGCCAAATTATCTTTCTTTGCAGATGACACGATGCTACACTTAATGGACTACAAAGACCCCACCAGGAAACGCTTAGAAATGAAACCTCTTTGAGCAAAGGAGGAGGGTACAAAATTAATGTGCAAAAGTCAGTAGCTTTTTAACATACCATTGACAACCTTGCCAAGAAAGGAATCTAGGAGGGGAATTCATTTCACAGGGCTTCAGTGAGCCTAACAAAGGAAGAAAAGACCACTGCAGTAAAAACATTAAGACACTGAATAATAAAACAGAAAACTCTAGATGATAAAAAAAAATCTCTTTGATCTTGGGTGGACAGAATTAATATTGAGAAAATGATTATATATGCAGTCCCCACCAAAATCCTAATGACATCCTTTCTAGACTGAGAAAAAAATCCTAAACTTCATAGAGAAGCACAAAAGACTGAATGACCAAGGCCAGACTTCGCAAAAAGAACAATGGTGGAAATGTCACAATATCTGATCTCAAATTATACCACAAAGACACAGTAGCACAAACCAGCATGGTGTGTGGCACAAAAACAGACGTGTAGACCAGTGTAGGCCAGTGTAGACCAGTGCAGACCAGTGTAGACCAGTGTAGACCAGTGTAGGCCAGTGCAGACCAGTGCAGATCAGTGCAGACCAGTGCAGACCAGTGTAGACCAGTGTAGACCAGTGCAGACCAGTGCAGACCAGTGTAGACCAGAGCAGACCAGTGCAGACCAGTGTAGATCAGTGCAGACCAATGCAGACTAGTATAGACCAGTGTAGACCAGTGCAGACCAGTGGAAGAGAACAGAGGTCCCAGAAGCAAAGCCACAGAGCTACTACCACCTAATCTTTGACAAATACACCCACAACACATCTTTTTAAATAACGGTGCTTAAAAGTTGGGATTTCCATGTACTTAGCTATAACCCTACACAACAATCATCCAGATGGATCGGAGATTTTAAACCTAAGCCTGAAACTTTAAGTCCACTAGAGAGAAAACAAGCCAGACCTGGGAGGACCAGCCCCAGGCTGCCCTTGCATGTTCCATGTCTCACTGAAGCTAGAGAGAGGATCATGAAAAGGGAGAAGATCCTAAGGGAGGGAGAAAGAAAGGTTAACAGAACACAAGTGGCATAAAAACAGCGGGAACTCTCAGGGAAAAGGGAGATAAAACAGAGTGTGCCCTGGGAAGGCAGAGGGAGAGGGAGTGGATTAGAAAAAAGTGTGGTTGACACACATGTATGAAAATGCCATAACAAAGCCTACTGCCTTCTGCGCTAAGTTAAACAAAATAAAAACAAAACAAATAGAAAGCAAAATTTTCAGCCATTTTAAAATCATGGCATATTCCCAAAATGAACACTAGGTACCACTAAAAAGAATAAGCAGACCTAAGTCTCTACAGTATGTATACTGACTGCCAAAAACAATGAGCGAGGGGCATAGATCAGTGGTGAGGTGCTTGCAAAGCAAGCCCAAGGCTCTAAGTGCAAGTCAACTATTAGTCCACTTAGGATAAGCACTATGGGTGTGCGATATATTTATATACATACATAAAAGGGCATGGAGTGTTAACTTTCCTTTTTGTTTACGTTTCTTACAGATACACAACAAACTGTTAGCAGCAGTTACATATTTGATATTATTTGATACTTAATTCAGTACAAATTTGATCTTTAATATAACTATGAGGGGTGCAGTAGAGAATTCATTTTTCCCTTAGTGCCTGTTTGCCTTTATAAACCACATGCTCATTTTTCAAAAATATAAATAAATCCCTTTAAAAGTCTA